>NC_056735.1:1788963119-1789075619 GCF_019279795.1 Protopterus annectens | reverse complement strand
TAGGTCATTGGTGACTGCCTCATACATGTCCACCAGGTTTAACCAGGCATGACCTCCCTATCACAGAACCAAACAGTGTAGGGTCAAGTGTTTTTAGATCGCCAATATCTTTGTTGATACACTTCATGATAAGTTTCCCCATGGCTTACAGATATGGCTAGTCAGACTAACAGGTCTATAGTTCTTGTGGTCAGTGGATCCCCAGACTCGATGCATGGGGGATAATAGTGGCCAATTTACAGTCAGTTGGGATGCAGCCAGTGGTTACATTATGATTGCTAAGAGTTTCCAATGGTGTTGGTAAATCATATTGGACACCATGTAGGATGCAGCCTGGGACGTTAGCAGGTGTAATATATGCTGTGTTTGTCACCTTAAAGAGTCTATTTAGTACCTGTTCTTTAGTAATACAAGGTATGACACAGCTTGTAGGGATGTCAATGTGTATGTGTGGTGGGGACAGGGGACAGCACATGTCAAAGAACGCATCAGCCAACAGGTTAGCTATGTCTACAGGCTCATTATACGTGGTATCATTATGTATGAGTTTGGCAACAATGTGGGCCTTTATTTTTACATTACACATGTAAATGCATAATGCCTTGTGGTTGTCCTTTGTGGAGGAGGCTAAATTTGCCCCATACTTTGTTTTGCAGGACTTCACAACAAAACTTATTTACTTGTTTAAGCTGAGGAAGGAGTGTCAAGATTTCAGGGGGGATCCTCTCTCCTAATATGAGATACCAATGTCTACCTCTTATTGTAAAGCCTGCTGTGATGCCCGTGTACTGGCCAAGTAATCAAGGTGCCTCAATCCTCGCCACTAACACCAGTGAGGGGCATCCACATTGGGGGGATAACAAGTACACAAACAGTAAAGTACAATTTCCATTAAGAGCACACAGAGATCACAGTCAGTCTGAAGTTGGTTTCTCCCTTTCTCTCCAGATTTCCAATAAGACTTCCCACTGGCACAGCTATAGGGTACAGATCTCAGCCAAGTGGTCAAGCCAGAACTTCCAGCATCCTCTCTGTCCAACCAGTGCTTCATGCCCCTGCCCAAGTAGCTGACACACACACACACACACACACACATACATTGAGATATGAATTATATACAAACACACAGACACTCCTGGGGAAGGCTGGCAAAGGTTCTCCAGCTATGCCCCTTCCTGCCCAGACTATAAGGTAGAAATCACTGCCACCAACCACTACTTATCAGCTACTATAAGGCCATTCCCAAAGGATGACCATTTCCGATGTGTGTTATTACTGCTATCCAAATAGTAAGGGTAACCCAGGGCTAAGGCTATTAGAGTGGCTTATACAGTATCAGCAAATACATGCAAGTACTCTGAGAGCTTAAATTATCTCTACACAAAACAGTCACACTTGAAAGGTTTAAAAATATTTAATAATAAATAATAAAAGCACAAGACAATACTCATCAATTTAACACAGTGCTAATAGAGAATTCAGAAATCACAGGAAAATACTTTAAAACAATATTGTAGGATAGCAGCAAAAACAACCACAGAGATTCCAAAAACGATCTTTGCTTTGTTTTGTTACTTCTTTTATTCTAAAAGATACAAAAATGGTAAGCGCTTTCACAGATACAAACTCCGCTTCATCAGACCATGTTAGACACATTGTAACAGATCACTATTTAAATGTTACAGCAGCCAATCAAGTTCAAGTCTAGAAGGAGGGAAAAGTCAGTCTATATCAAATGCATACTGTAGTACAAAATAGACTTGCTTAGTGCTGACAGTTGTGGTTCCTTTATCAGAAACGAGGTTTCTGTTGTATCTAATATTGTAGGATAGTCTGACATCAATATAGAAAGCAGCTACACTAATCTATCTATATTCCTATCTGTCTCTAAGAGGAACTATGTTCTAAATTATCCTTACAGAGCAATCAAATATAGATGAGAAGTGCTGGTGAGTTGTTGTCAGCTTCAGAACAAAATACAGTTTTCTTACATTTGTTACACAAGCCTGTGGATCATATTAATATTTACAACGCTATAGAATTATTTACAAAATTCTATCTAGCTAGGCTGGTAGCCTTCACAATTCTCCCCCCACCCCATAGAACTCAAACTAGTTTTTCAAGTGACCCTTGAGAAACGTTGCTTGACAGAGTTGAGTCCCTCTGGGTAGACCTTACCCCATTCCCTGTCTTGATAGCCCATCTGCATTGGAATTGCTAATCCCACTGCGGTGCTGCACTGACATATCATATGCTTGCAACCCTAGGCTCCACGTTAGTAACTTGGCATTTTGCTGGCTGGCTCAATGTAACCATGTTATGGTCTTGTGATCTGTAACTACAGTGAATTTACTTCCATACAGATAAGGCTGATGTTTTTGCAGTGCTCATACTATGGCTAGACATTACTTTTCTACAGCTGCATAGCATTCCTCCATGGGTTGGAGCCTATGACTGAAATTAACCACTGGGACCTCTTCTCCCTCTGAAGAAATCTGGCTACGTACAGCCCCCACCCCATAGTTCAAAACATTCACCTGCACAACAAATTCTTTGCTGTAATCTGAACTGGCTAACACAGGGGGTCCTCCCTCCAAGATTCTTTAGGCTTCATGGAATGCCTGCTCACATGCTGGATTCCACACTACCTTATCTGACTTGTTTTTCCTTGTTAGATCTGTGATGGGAGCAGCTATGGTACTATAACTGGGGATGAACTTTCTGTAGTACCCTGCTGTCCCTAAGAATGCCATCACCTTCTTTTTGTTAAAAAGTGTAGGCCATGCCCGAATGGCTTCCACTTTGGCTGGTTCTGGCCTGATTGTACCACTCCCCACTCTGTCCCAGGTAGGTGACCTCTGCCATACCCACCTGACATTTGCTGGGCTTAATGATCAACCTTGCCCTCTGTAGTCTGCCCAGTACCTCCCTTGCATGCTGAAGGTGCTCTTGGCAGGAATGGCTGTAGATGGCACTATCATCTAGGTAAGTAAGGGCAAACCCTCCTGCTCCTGCTAGGATATGATCTACCAGCTTCTGGAAAGTCACTGGGGCATTTTTTATCCCAAAGGGCATCTTTGTGAGCTCATACAAGACAAAAAGAGTCACAAAGGCTGACTTCTCTCTATCTCTGGGAGTCAAGGGCACCTGCCAGTAACCCTTGGTAAGATCAATGGTGTTAAGATACTTAGCCCCACCCAGCTACTATAGGGCTTCATCTGTCCTAGGCATGGGGTAAGCATCTGACTCTGTGTGACTATTTAATTTCCTGAGTTCACAAAGAACCTGGTTCTACCATCCTTCTTTGGCACCACTGGGGAGGCCCAGGGACTGTTGAACTCTTGAATTACCCATAGTTCCGACATTTCCTATATCTCCTCCATCAGAGTCTGTTTGACTCTCTCAGGCACCCTATAAGGGGCCTGCCTAATAGGCCTTTGGGGTACTGTATCCACCTGGTGTTGCTATGTTCTCAGTGAACATTTCCCTAAACTCATGTAACACTGCTCAGATTTCTAGAATCTTAGTAGGAGATAGCTGCTGGGTCATTGCCACCCCCTCAACTGAGGTGTCATTCTAAGCCTTACTGTGGAGATCATTCACCAGATCTTCCTCAGGCTTTTCCTGCAATCCACTGCAAATGTTCAGCACAAGTTCCTCCCTATCATGATAAGGTTTCATCATGTTAACATGGTACAATTTGTGCCCCTGCCTCCTGCCTAGCAGTTCTGCCATGTAGTTAACATTGCCAACCTTCCTTACCACCTTGTGGGGTACCTCCCAGGCTGCTTGTAGTTTGTCATGTCTGACATGAATGAGAATCATTACCTGCTGCCCTACAGCATACTCTCTAGCTCAAACATTCCTGTCATACCAAACTTTTTTCTGCTGTTTGGCTTCTGCCAGGTTCTCCTGGACCAAGCCCCTGAGTTCCCTGAGCCTTGTCCTGAGGTTTAGAACATATGCCACAACAGACTCCTTGTGAGATTCACACTCACCCTCCCACTCATCACGGATTACGTTTAGAGGCCCGCTCACCCTATGCCCCTACAACAATTCAAAGGGTGAAAAACTTGTGGATTCCTGGGGAACCTCTCTGTAAGCAAACAACAGATGGGGCCAATATTTCTCCCACTCTCTCTTAAACTGGCCTGCAAATGCCTGTAGCATGGACTCGAGGGTAGAGTTTAACCTCTCAACAAGACCATTAATCTGGGGATGGTAGGGGGTGGTCTTTAGGTGCTTCTCCCCACAGTACTTTCAGAGACAAGCCAGCAGGTCTGACATGAATTTGGCACCTCTGTCATTCAGTATTTCTTTTGGGATACCTACCCTGCTGAAAATCTCTAACAAATCATTTGCCACCTTTTCTGCCTCAATGGAGGACAAAGCCACTGCCTCAGGGTATCTTATAGCATAATCTACTACCACTAGGATATACTTTTCCCTGTGGAGCTTGAGGTACTCAGAGGCCCCACAATATCCATAGCTACCCTCTGAAATGGCTCCCCAATCACAGGCAAAGGCATCAAAGAAGCTTTCACCTTGTCTCCTGCCTTGCCTAGCTTTTGGTACTGCTCACAGGTCCTGCAGTACCCTGTTACATCTCTGGAAATCCCAGGCCAATAAAAGTTCTGCATAATACGTCTCTTTGTAAGTTTTATACCCATATGACCTGCAAATGGAATATCATGTGCTATGGCTAGAAGTGTCAGATGGTAGGCTTTAGGCACTACCAACTGCTGTATTCTCTCACCTTCTTGCCCTCCCTCATGGGTCCACTCTCTAGACAGTAACACATTGTCCCAGTATAACAATTCCCCTTTCCCTTGAGAATAAGGTGCCTCACTAGCTACCTGTCTCAGGCCTTGTAATGTAGGGTCTGAGAGCTGAGCCTGTCTCAACTCTCTCTTTGTAACCCTTCCCAGCCCCCCTTCCACAGGAAGTCTGGTATCCTCTAACAGCAGTGCCTCACTGTCAGCCTGGGTACTATGACTCACCTCTAGCTTTGCAGTCACTCTGTCCAAGGGAACATCAGTACTCACAAGCAGCTGTGGCTCACCTTCAGTCTCACTATTACAGGGTAGCCCCTTTCCTGAAGTAACCACCTCACCAATCCAGGCAACAAGTATGCGGTCTGTCTGGGTCTCCCCCAGGCTACCAGACCCACATGATTGTCTCCAAGCCTAACTGCATGTAACTGCATAAACACATGGTACTGCCTCATCAAAATCCCTCCCTATGAAACATCTGCAGGATGGTAGTTTGGTACCCCTGTTGTCTTGACACAACCTACTGTTGGCATTTTGTCATTCCCACTTACTGGCTCTCTCACCTTTTGTTCCCCACCTTGTCTCCTGGACATCTATATGCCACATGGCCCCATTGGTTGCATTCAAAACTTTAACTCTAGGTCCTGGAAGTGTACTTGGACTAGTGGCTTCCCCTGTTACTTGCAGATTCTGCTGGGGCTGTCTAAGCTGCCCAACAAGGGCTCCCTTAGACCCATAAGCAGCACTGGGTGTCCCATTCCTGTGCAGGGTGCCCTGATTGCTAGGTATAGGTCTTCCTTCTTCCCCAAATCATCTGAAGTCGCATATTGTCTATCAGCTAACCAGATCCTCATGTCCTCAGGCAAAGTGCTAAGGGCTTGTTCCCTCAACAAAAGGTCTTCCAGCCCTTCAAAAGTGGTGACCTGACATCCACTCATCCACCTATGAAAATAAGTGCTTAGTTCAGCAGCCTACTCATGCACACTTTCATTTGCCTTGCATCTATGCTCACAAAACTGTTTCCTATAAGCTTCAGGTGTTAGCTTAAATAATTCTAGCAAACAATTCTTTACAGCATTTTAATTTAAGAAATCATTGTCAGACAGTTTGGAAAGTACATGTACAGCTTTACCATGGAGTAAGGGGATCAGGAACCGTACCCAGAGCCTTTGGTCAACATCATACTGTTTACATACCCTCTCAAATATATGAATGAAACTAGCAAAATTATCCACTTCTGTAAACAGTGGAAGAAATGTACTGATCTTTTGTGCTTCTGGGGTCCAGTTACTCCCTTCACCATTACCTCCATGACCCTGGTGAAGAGTCAGCATCTCCTTTTCATGCTGCCTCTGCCTCTCCTTCTCCTCAGCTTCCAAGTGTAGCAGTTTCTCATTCTCCTCAGCCTGCAGACATCGCAGTTTCTCATTTTCCTCAGTCTCTAGACATCTCAGTCTCTCTGCTGCTCCTATTTCCACAGACTTAGCCTCCAAATCAAGTCTCTTAACTCCAGATGGATTTTTAAGTCCTTTTTAGAAAGGTTGAGCTGTCCATTTTCTGAGTGTTGTACATCTCCGTGGCCAGTATGATCATCTTTCTGGTTGCTATTCTCAGATGCAGCTATGACCAAAGCTGCAATCATGTCTGCCTTAGTCAGGTTTTCATGCACCAGTCCTTTAGCCTGGCACATCTCAGCCAACTGGCTCCTTGTCAGCTTGCCATACTCCTCTGCTGACATGCTTGCCTGCTCTCCCTAAATAAGCTAACAAAACAAATAAAACAATTGTGATCTGAACTCTGAATGTTCACTGCATGACTGATTTAGAGTACAAAAACACCTTCAGTGATCACTGTACACAAGCTACAGGAATTCACTATCCACACCACTACAAGCCAATTAATATATGGTGTGGCTAACCCACCACAATCAAACAATTAATATTTGATGTGGCTATCCCACCACTGCAAAACAATTAATTTGTGGTGCCAGTGCACTGGACCAGTAATCAAGGAGCCTCAATCCTCACCACTAGCACCAGTGAGGGGCATCCACATTGGGATGATAACAAGTACACACACAGTAAAGTACAATTTCCCTTAAGAGCACACAAAGATCACAGTTAGTCCAGGGCTGGTTTCTCCATTTCTCTCCAGATCCCCAGTAAGACTCCCCACTGGCACAGCTATAGGGTAGAGATCTTAGCCTAGTGGACAAGTCAAAACCTCCAGCACCCTCTCTGTCCAACCAGTGCTTCATGTCCCCTGCCCAAGTAACTGACACACACACACTTTAAGATATGAATTGTATGCAAACACACAGACACTCCTGGGGAAGGCTGGCACAGCTTCTCCAGCTATGCCCTTTCCTGTCCAGACTATATGGTAGAAATCACTGCCACCAACCACTACTTATCAGCTACTATAAGGCCCTTCCCAAAGGGTGACCAATTCCACTGTGTGCTATTACTGTTATCCAAGTAGTAAGTGTAACTCAGAGCTAAGGCTATTGGAGTGGCTTATACAATATCACCAAATACATGCAAGTACTCTGAAAGCTTAAATTATCTCTACACAAAACAGCCACAGTTTAAAGTTTTAAAAATATTTAATAATAAATAATAAAAACACAAGACAATGCTCATCAATTCAACACAGTGCTACTAGAGAGTTCAGAAATCACAGGAAAATACTTTAAACCATATTGTATGATAGTCTGACATAAATATAGAAAACAGCTAGACTAGTCTGCTATATTCCTATCTTTCTGTAAGAGGAACAATGTTCTAAATTCTACTTACAGAGCAAGCAAATATAGATGAGAAGTGCTGGTGAGTTGTTGTCAGCTTCAGAACAAAATACAATTTTCTTGCATTTGTTACACAAGCCTGTGGATCATATTAATATTTACAATGACATAGAATTATTTATAAAATTTTATATAGCTAGGCTGGCAGCCTTCACACCTAGCAATGGCAGTTGTCCACCAGGCATGTTTGCTGTACCATGAGGAGCTTGTTTTGCCCCTGTCAGGTACAGGTGAGTTAATGCAGATGTACAGATGCTTGTATAAAGCATTGTTGTAGAGTTTGGCATAGTTGCCTGTTTCATCTGAGGAGGGTGGTGCAGTCAAGCTATTTATACCATCCCATAGTAGCTTATAATCTGCTCTGTTGAACTTTATTACTTTATATGATGCAGGGGGGTGTAAGGTGTGATACTTACTTTGAATGAGACCAATCTGTGGACAGATCTCACCAGGGAGGACCTCACAGTGGAGGATGTACAGCGGTCACCTGTACTGGTAAGCACCCAATCCAGTATGTTCTCTCCCCTTGTGTGTATGTCAACCCACTGGTCCAGGGCATTGTAGTAAAGGAAGTCAACTAACCTCTGGGCAGGAGAGTTTGAGCATGAGTAATCTACCCAGTTGGTGGGTAGTTAAAGTCAATCAAAACCATCTTGTTTTGATGTGTCATGATAGACTCAATTAGACCCATGTAAGCACAGTGGGCGCCCCAATTCATGGAGCTGCTGCTGTAGCCGGAAATGTCTTGATTAGGTGCCCTACAAGCAGTCAATAGCACCTGCAATTTCTCCAGGGAATCATACTGTCTAACCAATCTGGATGTGTACCTATCCTTAATGAATATGGATACACCACCTCCATTACGTTGCACACTTTAAGTTTGAGGTCTGAACATATGGAACGAGATGTAGAGCGGTATGGCTGTGGTGTTCTCCACAGCCTTGACACATGTGCCTGTGACTGCAAAAATGTCTGCATCTTCAAAGGTGGGGACAGCTTCTACTGAGTGGAGTTTAGTGATGATATTCTTAGCGTTTAGCAGCATAACCATGATGTTGTTTGAAGATGGAGTTTTCTCACTGGAAAGTGTTTCTTTGTGACACACCTACTAAAAAGCACTGTATGAGAGTGTCAACAGCCTTGGCCAGTTGCAAAATCCTAGGGGGTGACAGATGAAGGCAACCTCTGGCAAAGCATTGAGGCCTGTTGAACAGGTAATCCCAGGCTGGCAGATAGTGAATCCCTTTACATTGACACCACACACTATAGCAATTATCGATGTCAATCCTTTTCCATTTGTATGGATCCATCATCCTAGGTGATGGTAAAATGCAGCTCAAGGCCAAGGGCATAACTGCCTGAGACACATAGTCTGTCAGCCCAGGCATGTCTCTGCATACAGTCCAGAGCAGTATGTCTCAAGTTGTACACACCAACAGGAACTGTGATGCAGTCATAACAGTACCTGATGTTGACAGACTTAAGTGCATGTGTGATATGGCATATCCTCACATTTCACAGAAAACTGACAGTGACCTTTCCCTTATGTAGCCCTGGTGAGAGGCACATCAATGTGTCTCATGATGTAATCACCTATAAGTAATATGTTTGATTTTGTGTTTTGCCTTAGGTTTTTCACCGGTGAGACAGTGGTGTGTGAGTTATTATGTGAACTGTGTTCTTTAGAGTTATGATTATGTGCAGCGAGCTTGTGTTTGGGCTTTTGAGGTGTCTGGTGTTTATTTATGTGTCTGGTAAAGACCTCCACACATGTAGTTATGTATGATGTGGGTTTGGGAGCAGTAGAATGTGCTCCTTCAAGGCATTTACTCTTCCACAGTCATGGCTACTGTCATTGGCCTCTGACTGACTAAATTTGCAGAAGATTGCAAATTAGAATTTAACTCTACACTGATTCAGCAGTTATCCAGGATGGGCTGACGCAGACATTCAGTTGTTGTCAGAGCCAAGGACTGACAGTAAATGCCAAGGAATGCACAATATTATCCCATGGGATGTCATCCACCCTGGTAAATAGCATATTGACCATAAACCTCCAACAGTTGACCCAGTAGTCTGGGACTTGCAGACACATAGATAGTGATACAGGTTGGTAATATTTCGGGATGCATTCTGTTATGCAACCTACAACCAAAGGTATGGCATGTACATCTAAGATAGCCATTGTTCCACTGTACTTGCCATTCATCACACCTACCATTGAGTGCAATGCCACCTTTGGTATGTAACTAACAAGGCATATCTGACAAATGTCACATCCACAGAGGTTTCACAGTAAATCGATACAGAGTGTACATAACATGTCCTATGCAGACTGCATCAAGTCCGTAACTGTGTATTCTGTCTCTGACATGCTTTGGAGGGGAGGTGTATGCCTGCCTTGCAGGGAGGTGTCAGACCCCGCTGTGTACCTCCTGCATATCAAAGAAAGGACTAGCATGAGAATTACCTCTCCTACACACCTACAGCTTGAATGTGGTATAAACAGGACATGCAGGACAGACAGGTATGTAGCCCAGACACTACACCCAATATGTAACAGGCTCCCAATGCATGTGAAGCACAGTTTCTCCCTAAAGCAAATCATGTGCAAGTTACATGACAGGATGGGGAGCACAACAATTACAGCTGCTTTAAAACAAATGCCTCTAATGGGCACAGGGAGACTGTGGATGGTTCCCCTCGCACACCTCGGCTTGTCCATGTGTCAGTTCCCAAAACCCTGCTTACACTTATCAAGGGTATCAGACCTTGTCAGAGATTAGGGATGCATGGCTAGGATGAAAGGCACCTTGTTTTTGTTAGCCTGTTATACACATATTAACCCATGGAGTCATGCAACTATACTGTTTTACCTTTCTGATGACATCTTTCTTCTGTGCTGTCATTTCATCCTATGCTCTGATGTTTATGGGTTTATTGTAGATATCAACCCATAGGTGTGTCCTACACAACCCTGAAATTGAAACGTAAACAGTGCCATGAGACACCTTTCATTGTGCAACTACACAGCCATTACAACAGCATCCAATGTAATGTACACAACATAATGTGCTTTATGCATTACAAATGGCAGCTTTCAAACTGTGTGACTAACCAGTACAAGTAGCATGTCAAAGGCAACAATGGATGAAACATACGCATATTAATTTAGATAGTCACCCTGCACATCAGATACGTAGCTTCATTTCTCTGCATCGATGGCAATGATGACAGGGATGTTGCACAGGTATCATCACTTGCACAGGGTGTTGTATGGGGATGTAGGAGGCCTAGACTGACCCATTAGGTT
Source organism: Protopterus annectens (assembly GCF_019279795.1). NCBI lineage: Eukaryota > Metazoa > Chordata > Ceratodontiformes > Protopteridae > Protopterus > Protopterus annectens. The sequence continues at coordinate 1,789,064,728 of NC_056735.1, read as the reverse complement.
AGCAAGCATGTGTGTGAGGCAGAAAGGGGAGCAGGCATGACAGACCATGTAAATGTAGCATGTGCATCTGTAGGTGACCTGAGGATGACAGTGTTGTGTGAGTATCTGTATGAACACAGCAAAGCTCAAGGCTATCCCTACATGAATGCATGTTGAACATCTTTGAGTCATGTGTGGTAGACCTGACAGTTCATCATCTCCACCCCTGAACATAAGAACTGGCTCTGTCAGGAGTTGCACTGGCACCTCCATGCCCAAGGTCAGATGCTGGGCTGCTACCTGAGGGTGACTGCTGTCTGCTGGGACTGTGTCCTCCATGACATCACCCAGGACCATGAGCCTATGGCCTGCCATGTCTTGGTGTGGACAGCACACTCCTCTCTGGACCGCTAGATGTACTGCCACTATGGGACCGTGATTGCGCATGGCCATGTGGACTCTCCACAGATGTAGTTGCTGAATTACGTCCCTGACTGTGACACTCAACTCCACCCAGACATTTCATCACAGACAATGTGCATTCCAAGGCAGATAATATACGATCTGTCTTAGACCAACATCTTCCCATTGCGTCAGTCAAATGGTCCAGGGTATCAGCAACACCATGGAGGGAGTCACAGATGTCATCCATAACCTTGAGCACTCATCTGGAATTCATTTCAGAACATGCCTGTGCCTCCATGTCAGCCCTAAACATACATCAAGTGACACTTGATGAAACACCTGCAACAGGTAGTGGAGGAACAGCAGGCCTCCTATGAGCTCCCCTATCAATTCGCCTGTGTGGAACCACTCCATCTGTTTGGCTGTGGCCTGTGTCAACACTCACTGCAGCCACAGTAGCCACACTTCCCTGTTCAATGTCTCCACCCTCTGACTGTCAATATCTGTGGCCTCGGGGGACTGGAAATATGTAGGCATACTGACTCTGTATGGTGATAATGAGGGGTGACGAGGGGTGTAAATCTCTGTGACAGATTAAGGCCTTGCAACCCCCAGCTGTGCCTCACTTTGGCCACCATAAGCATCAGAGTCTTGAAGACACACTGAGTTCATGTTGTGAAAGGGATAATGACCAACCTTCCAGGTCACCTGTGATATAAAGGGAAAAGCATCACATTATTACATGCACTACTATGCTCTGCAGTACTATGTTTCAATATATGTTACGCTGTATACACTGTGTTCACTATTACAGACTTGTACAACCCACAATCTGAGATAGTAGGACCTAAGGTCATTAATTTCTAGCCCACAGTTTTAAATATTTCAGAATAATAGCTGTTTAAACCAGACTGTCAATGAGCAATACATAAGTTATGTACACTGCTGATATTCTGCAGAACTTTGACCAGTTTTCAAGTATGGCCATCTGATAAGTCCTGCCAATACTGTGAAATAAATCACAGTGGTCACACCTACAAGGCCTAGGTATGACCATAGTGCATACAGTCAGAACATATCTTCACATTTTCAATCATGCAGACAGTATATGTTTCTAGCCAGCAGGTTTGGGATGACACTTTAGCTAACACCTTGAAGTAAATCTACACCTGTGCCAAAAATGTTTTGGCTTACCAGTGGCAGAGGCATGGCTTCTTTCTATTTCTGATGATCCTGAAAAACACCTGAGGGAGAGGTAATGCAAAGAGCACCGCATGTGACAGTATAATACTGGTAGTACATCCAAATATCCCCCAGTTACAGTTGCTGCTATGATAACAGGTATGTGGGTCACAATCTCTGCATGAGCTTAAAACCACAGGTAACCTACTTGTCCCCAACCCATACAACACTTGACACCCATGTAAAACTATGTACAGCCTGACATGCTTAACGCTACAGTATTCTGATGCTAATTCAACTAAATATACCTGGACACTCCTCTTGGGTGGAAATGGTGGCACCCACATCCACAACATATGGTTTGATGGAAGCCTGGGAGCTGTCCAGTATTGCAAGGTTCACCAGGAATTCCTCACTGGCTGACAAAGGTTGTTCCACTGCAGGCTCACCACCAGTAACCTGATGATCTCTGGCCATGTCTGCTGCCCTTCTGTGTGCCAAGTTTATCATGTCTGTTGCATGATGTTACACCTGCTCATATATGTGATTCTGATGCTCTACAGTGTTTATGTTATGAACCAATTCATCCCACAAAGTTTGTTACTCCTGCCTGTTTGTCCTCCCTCTGGACAGCAGGACTTGGTAGTGTTGTCATTATGACTCAATTATGAGGCCATTTTCTGCCTCAGTGAAGAGCGGGTGATGTCTGGCATGCATGTTATCACCTGAAATACAAAATAATGAGAACATATGTCTGGGTCACATACGTGGGTGTACAGCATGTACAGCAATTAAGGAAGGCTATCAGTATTCTCCGCTTGATTACACATCTCATATGCAACAGTCTGGCAATCATGCAAAGGGTGTGGAGGCAACTAGGATAATGGCAATAGTGACCTACCCCCTGCTTGTGCCATGACAGATACTCAAATATGATCACACACCCAGCACAGGAGTCCACTTGCAGTGTGGCCCATTGCAGGAAAGCCCCCCATAACAGATGTCTATAATTCAATAACAGCACATAGCTGTGTAGTATTACAACTGCCATGAAAGTCAGTATCAAGGAGACCTGTGTCCCTAGTTAACAGACAGCATTAAACTCTTGCTGTAGTCTACATCCTCTGTAGGTCTTACACAACTGCAGATCAATGGCATGTCACCAATGTAGTTCTAAGAGAGGCTTACTGATGTAATCCCCATTCCCCTTAAGTATATTAAAACATATGCATCATGTTGAAAACAAAATGGTTACATACCTTATGGAGTACAATACTCCTGTTTTGAAAGATACAAATATATACGTGTTGTAACAATGAGTTTTCCATAGAAAATAACTCTCATCTACAATGGTTTCCCTAGCTAGGAGTTTGCGTTTTTAAGATGGTTCTTATTAGCAGGTGATTACCTCTGAAGCAATCTGTGGTTCAGTAATGCTAACTGAAGCATATACAGCTGATGTGCAGTGTAATCAGGCAATCTCATGCAACTATTAAAGGAGATATAAGGCTTCAATGTAGAATTCATCCACTTTCTCATATGATGGGGCGGAAATGCTGAGTAGAAATACTACATCAGCACAGACAGGATGTTTGTAGTAGATATTTGTTACATACAGATGTGTGTGCTACAGGCTGCAGATGCTGCTTTAGGCAATAAGTATAGTGAGAGAGGCTGCAGAATGTAGAGGACAACAACACTTATGAGTAATGGTGTGACCAGTGGCAGCCGTGGTGTACAGTCAGAGCCTGAATGAGGGAACCCATCCCACAGGATATTGAGGTATGTTTTTAAGGTAAGTATGTTAGCCAAAGGTATCATTAGCAGAGTAAAAGGTAACATGTTTGTTGTGTCCTTGAACAAGGTAGGGGGTACATTTACCATTATGTCAACTATTTGGGCAATTGCCAAGCCATGTGTTATGTTAGAGTAGTTGTCTGGAATGTATGTGCTGGAAATCCTTGTTGTTAGCACAACCTCCATATGTGTATGTTAGTTGTGCAGCTGTGCATGTCTGTAATATCAGTAGCAAATGATTGTGCGCTGCAGTCTGATATTATTGGGCTTCCTTTGTATTACATAACTTAAAATCCTCTGTGAATGCATAGTAATCCATGACTTGACACCTTATGCACTTTCCAGTGTTGCAACAGGAATATGCCAACTGTGTTTCTATCTACAGGCTTTTGACTTCCATCATTGAACTGCAGACATTCCATCTGAAATGCATTGAGTGGATAAATAGTTGATGACACAGTCATCCATTCCAGAATTTAGAATAATGATGTACACATGCATATATCTTAAATGCTACACACCACTGGATTTGGACCCACGACTATATGTACCAAAATGAATGTTTTCAAAGCATTTAACAGACTGAGCTACTAAGGCACTGTTACAGCAGGTGTATTTTTCAATATATATAATTGCACACTTACATACCACATTTACATCCATTATTATGTGCATGGCTCTATAAGGATGCATTTCTCTACTAGAGTCCCTTGAACACCAATTTTGCCATTAATGCTTTTCCAGGTGTATTTATAAATGTTGCAGATAAATGTGCACAGTTACCTGCTTTTAGAGACCTCACTTGCATCCATTATTCTGTGTCTTGCTTTCTGGTGATGTATTCCTGTACCAGACTCCAAGTTACACTCCCATTTTTTCCATTACTCTTTAAGCACATTTGTGAGACATGGCACAATGTGCTGCCCTGCTTAAACACTGTTAATGATGGTAACTTGGCAATTGATATGTTTTGCTTAAACCACATGTGTTAATTAACAGCTGTGTGGCTTGGCAGGGTGATGCATTGGTCTGCAGGTGTGATGGCCCTAGGTTCAAAAATAGGGCACACGTGCACATTTTGAACATGATTATTATTTCACATATCAATATAGCACCATTGATATGTCGGGCAGCTTCATGCAAAAAAATCTTTAAAGAAATGAAAAATGGGGAGATAGGACAGTGGTGAAATGGGGTGCAAGCAGGGGGAAAACATAGTGAAAGGCAGGTAGGTATGTTCAGGAAGGGTGTAGGAAAGAACCATAGCTATCCATTTCTTGTTCAGCAAGAACTGTGCACTTTAACATATCTTTTAGATGAATTTGAACTATCACACCCAGAGAGACGAGTGAGGACAACATAAGTGCATTGTCAAGCCAATTGGACCAAATTAAGTGCATCCTGTGGACATGTGTGCAAAATGGAGAGCTATGTATGGGATGATTCTTTTTGGGGGGATAGGTGCCCATTATTTATTTTTTAAGGTGAGATGGAATGTTGGGGAAGGAACATAGGTACATGTGGGGGAGGTGAGTTGAGAAAGCTTTTGCAGACAGACAATACAGATAAGACAGCAGACAGTGTTGGTGTGTGACACAAGAGGGGGTTAAACACCTTGGTTGGTGTTGCAGAATCCCAGTCCCATGGACATCAGATGCAGTAGCATTGTGACTCAAGCCCTCAGCCATGGGACTGTCAGCCTGTAAATTCATTGTTCCTGTGGAGGCAGTGTTTGATGCCAGCACTTGGAGCAAGGCTGCCCCAGCAGGATGGACAGCATGATCTCCATCCAGCATAGGCATGCACCAAGAGTCCAGTGCAGCAGCCCATGCACCATGCCTGGCAGTTCCTCATGGGTGACATAATCACTCCTTCCACTTTCACTCCCTCAGGGGGGACCAACCCCTAGCCTGTGGGTCTGAAGTACCCAGTGGCACAGGTAGTGCAGGGGCAGCAGAGGGGGCACCACCAGGCTATGGTCCAGATGTGCTTGGCCCTGGTGCCATGGCCGGGGGAGCCAAGGTAGGTGGATCACCTGGAATCAGTCTACCCTGTTGTACTGTAGTAAATTAAATATAAACATAAGGTAAAAATAAACATAACCAAACAAATGTTAGTATTAACATAATAGAAGATAATGATTAATCGAAAGAAATATAAAGGAATATAACGAGGAACACAACAATAAATAACGTAAATGAAAGAATATTAACAGCAAAGCAATATACATAAGGCTAATATAAGAGGTAGTTACAAATAATATATTAATATCAACTCATAATAATAAATATACATTAATAACTTAAAGAAGAGAAGGGGTTGGGTGAGAGAGAAAAAACTTTAGTAACTTTGCAGGTGATATTACTATACAGACTACTTCTGCATACTTCTATATATCTAAGATTTCATTTGTGAGTACAGTGACTGCAAATGTTGTATAGATGATGTTGCACATACATAGATCTCAACCTGTTAGCATGGGACATTATAGGGCAAGCCCTACCAAATGGTGGTACAAAGGCACAACTACAGGGAACATTGTTACATAGTGTTCTCATACATTAGTAGCAAGGTGTTCTGATAATGGATTTGCCAATAAATTGCATTCTAAGTAATGCCATGTATTTGCTAATTAAGGACCAGACATATGGGGAAGTAGAGATTACATTCTGCCAAAATCTTGACAGTTGAGAAGTATGTTCATATATACTAATTACACCAGACAGCTGGTCATTTTTCAGTTGGCTGCCATGGGATTAGAACCCACAAGCAGTGACTACAGGAATAATGTGTACTTTATTTGAATATAATGAATTCTTAAAACACTATTTCCTTTAAGACTTTTATTGCAACTTTTTGTGTGAAATTGTACATGCATAGTTGTGTGTTATCAGATTGGAAACCAAACACAGTGACCAAGTGACCACATGAATAATGAGGACTTTATTTGAAAACATTAGTTATCAAAGCACCATCTCCTTTTACATTATAATGCTTAATGTCACATGAAATAAGGCAGTTACACACATGTATGGCTGTGTAGGACGTCTGTTAACCTAACCATATACCCCTTCATTTACTGAGTGCTATCTACAGCATATTATCAGAATTGAAGCTTGACCCTTAATCTGGGTATTGCACTACATGTATTTCTGAAATTTGCTGCTGCATTATTTATTAGTTAATATGTAGTAGTTGACTGGTGTTGGATTACAACACACATGCAGTGAATACAGGAATAATGAACACTTATTTGAAAAGATTACTTATCAAAGCACAATCTCGTTTTAAACTTTATTGATAATGTTTCTTAAAATCTGGCATTTAGACACATGGATAGCTGTCCAGGACTTCAGTTAACTTACCCATATACCATGTTCATTGACCGAGTGGAATATACAGCATTATTTTAGACCAAATGAGCAGAACATAGGCTTGAACCTTACTCTGGGTATTGTACTACATTTATTTCTGGCATTTTTTGCTGTATTCTTTATTGAGTTACATGTAACAATTGACTGGTGTCAGATTAGAACATGCATGCAGTGAATACAGGAATAGTGAAAACCTTATTTGAAAACATTAGTTATCAAAGCACCATCACCTTTTAAAATGTATTGATTAATGTTGCTTCAACTCTGGCATGTAGACCCTGGATAACTGTATAGGACTTCTGTTAACTAACCCGTATACCCTGTTCATTTATTTAGTGCAACCTACAGCATATTTCAGACAATGATCAGACCATAGCAAAGACTCAATTTGGGTAGACCCCAACATTAACTGATGTTTGGAGACTATACTACACATTATTGAATGCTTACTTGCTTTCATTTGCTTTACCATTTCAGGTTGGTAGTGACACATTAATAAAGATGTAGGCTGTCCCAGGTATGTCATACCTGACTGTTAGGACTGCAAACTCTGTAACTAATTTATTGTATAATTATATTATGCATTAAGTTATTACTTTGATGTTTTCCTACTTACCACACATTTGCCTCATCCTGGCCAGGTTCCCTGCATGGGACTGGACACTACAAGCTCTCTCTTTTGCAGCTGTGGGAAGAGAAACAAACCATTATGCATATCAGTTTGGCACAGATTCGGGTTGTACACTTCTAAATTACTGGCATACATACTTACATATCTGTGGAGTTTTCCCAGCCCTAGACTCTTAGATCCAGGTGTCCAAGGTTCCCCTCTTCCTACCCTTCAGGTCATATTAGTGGAGATGACACTGCTCACCAGTGTGGGGCATACCGGTAGCCCTGGTAAATTTCCTGGCCATTAGATCCCATGCCTCAGACTTACATTCTGAGCCCTGGTAATCACCCTGCAGCAGCCAGGGTTCATAATTCTTAACCAGGAGTTCAACAAAACTCTGGACTCCTGCTCTCGCAACTTCTGCACATAAAAGCACATGCTTTCACCAACAGCACCAGGCATATTCACAGCCAAGTTAGAATTTCAATGAATGATGTGAAATTCCCACCTATTGGCCTTTAAATAGGCTGCATTCCCACCCTTGCGTGTCATGCTGTAACTTTCAAAAAAGCACCTCTTCGCTTATCATTGTGCAAACTCGGATAAGCCATATGTAAGTACAGCTTAGCAATGCACAAATAGCAATAGACCATTGACCATGTTTAAGCACTGCTTAGCATCGCACAGAGTTTCTAAATGTAGAAATGTTTTTAATTTTAAACTAAACCAATGTTTCCATCATCTGACACATTTTCACAGCAATAAATGTAAAAAGTATGACTGCTCAGAACTCGAACGAGGAACCTACTACACTTTAGGTCATGACTCAGCTTATCTAGTCACTGGGATAGTGAAGGGAAATCATATATTTTCACATATACTACACAAGTGCCGGTAAGCATAGCACAGCTTTGCTGTACAGGCTTGTGTGTTGTTAAGCACAGCAGGACAACAACAATTGAATACATCCAGTCTCTATTTTTAGATGTCTAGCAGATGTCTGCTGTATATAACAGTGTAGCTAAGCATAATTAAGCAATGCATCACACTGTGCAAACAAGCACATAAAAAGAAAAAAAAACTAAAAAAAATGAATTAGAATTGAATACATCCAGTTTCTATTTTTAGATGTCTAGTGTAAAAGTGAACAATGCTAAGCATAGCTGCGCAATGCACTGTACCATGCAAACAAGCACATGAATGTAAAAAAAAGGAAAACTGCAGTTTCATGAAGTAATATCTGTTGATCACCATTTGGTCCAGGTCAACAGGTCAAAAGGTATTGTGGTGGGCTCACCGACTGTCCAGAAGTTTTCTGGACAGTCCACATGTACGGCACAGCCTCTACAGTGTTGTTCACATGGATTCAAAATCTGTGTTACTGTGCTCCCCACTGTGCCATAATTAATATGTATGGCGCGCTGCTGAGGAGGAACCATGGTCATGTACAATGGTACATTCTGTGCAGGCTCTTCATGGAGCCTACACAGATTTTATTGAATCCTTGGAATTAATACATATATAACTACTTACTATATACCATAATGTTCTAGACAGATAACCCTAATATTGAACATAAATTAAATTCACTTTAACATTTATTATACAGTGATCCATTTGCCTGTGTCAGTATTGTACAGTACTGTACTGAGGTAAGATATTCCATTAAAGACTTACATTGAGTATTGCCCAAAGTGAGACATTCATGAGTGTTACACTGTGACTGAGTTACTGACTAGCATTAGATATTGCACTATAATGAGACATTTCTCTTGCCTTCTAAAACTCTTGATGACCAGTGAACTGGCTCAACTTACTGAGTGTTGCATTAATATTGGATTGAGACAGGCAGTCAAGTTATTGCACTTTTTGAGCGGAATGTTTGTGAGGTACCTTGCAATTGCCGTAGCTGACAACAGTTTTAGTTCAGGGCTGACTGTGTGATGCAGGCAGTACACAGGCAATACATGTGGAGGTAAAAGTTGTGTGAGTTGTCTGGCATAACTACACATGTATGTGAGTAGGAGAAAGAGATTAGACCCCTAGGTATTCAGTGACTGTGCTCTGCATTGTCTCTTTGACAAATCAAGGCCATAGTGGGCACGGCTAGCTCTTTTACACATAAGTAAAGTAATTGCTGTGCTGTCACATGTTATGATACTTTCTGGACAAATACAGCTACATTTACTTGATTACTGTACCAAATTAAGAAAGTCACATATATGGCATATTATTATTACAAATTATAGTGTAGGATCAGCACTCATCTTTCAGTTGCAGCAATTAACGCTTTCGTCAAAAGTACATAAAATTGACTTCTTCAGAACTACGACACACATAATGCTGATTTAAATAGCCTGCCCTACTCAACAAATTGTCAAACAAGAAATATGTCATTTCCTGCTAAAAAAGTATCCACCCCTTGCACTTGTTTGAATATTTGCCCCTCGAAGGAAATTAAGATACACCCAATGTTCTTTTGTGATTGATGTCTAATTTATTAAACTTAGGAATTTTGGTAAAATCACTAGACATAAAAAGTACTATTGTTACACCAAGTGGGTTGTATATGTTACATCCTGTACAGGTTGCGACTGTTACTATGTGGGTAAGACTGTCCGAGCTTTAAGACAATGAATTTATCAACACATTTATGATATTAACAAACATAGGGAGACCAACGCCTTATTTAAGCATATTAAATTATATCCCACACACTGTTTCAAGTTTTTTGTATTAGAGCACGTCGACTTGGGTACATGGGGTGGACCTGTCAATGATTTTCTAGAATGTTTAGAGCTCAAGTGGCAAATCAGGTTAAATGCATGTGTGCCACCTGGGCTGAATGATAACATTTCTATTAGTTCTATGTCAAAACTAAAAGCTGTTTTTTTATGTAATGTTTTTAACATAAGCTCTATTTTTGGGGGAATCAGTGGCTCAATAATTCAGTTGTATTATTTTAGTGGGTTGGTACTTTTTTAGCATGGAATGATATATTTTTCTAACAGGAAATTACATACTTTTTTAGCAGGAAATGTCATTTTTTAGCAGGAAATGACATCTTTCTTGTTTGACAATTTGTTGAGTAGGGCAGGCTATTTAAATCAGCATTATGTGTAACATGTAGTTCTGAAGAAGTCAATTTTATGTACTTTTGATGAAAGAGCTAAACTCTTATCGTGGTGGAATAAAATTGTTGGATTTTTATTTTTGGTGCAGTGCTCTTGGTTATTTACTCCATTCAGCTTTTTCTGGGTTTGGATATTTTTGTTTTTCTCAGTTGCAGCAGTTGACACAGTTTTAGTTCAGGGCTGACTCTGATGCAAGCAGTACACAGCCATTACATGGGGAGATAAAGGTTGTGTAATTCATCTGGTATCAATTTGAATCTATGTATGTGAGTTGGAGAATGGTATTAGCCACCTAGGTGGACAGAGAATGTGCTACACATTGTCTCTTAGCCAAAGTAAGGGCATACTGTGCACACCTACTTCTGACTCTGTTCACAGCAGCTGGCGGTTCCCCTTTGAGTCCTCCTGTGACTGTACATGTGGTGCAGTAGGTGTTGGTGGGGAGATGTGTAACCCTTCCCTTTGCTGATCCTGCTGCAGATGTTTATGCAGGATCAGATTGTGTAGCACAGCACATACTGTGAAGATGTTTGTACATGTACATAGATCGTACTACAAGGCTGCACCGGATGTATCTAGGCACCCGAACCATGAAAAAACTCCAGCTATACTCTGTCACATATCGTCTACTCTGAAGCAATCTCTGCTTAACATACAAGGCCATGTCAAACACAGAGCTGTTGGACATGCTACACTTGAAGAAATCCCAATCCCTCAGAGCCACACACTCCAGGGATCTAAACCTTGTCATCACAATAAACAAAACATGCTGGAGGGATAAGTTCCTGACCCAGAGACTCCCCAGACTCTGGAAAAGACTGCCCATACATGTCAAGGAGAGCACATCTTTGGCCCTCTTCAAAAGGAACCTTGATTATTGGATGGGAGAAAGGAAATTCACCCCAGGGATCATGTCAGTCACCCTGCTAGACAGGGGTCCAGGGAAGTAAATAGTGTGGGAAGAAATAGCCACAGAATTGTTATGGCTAGGCTTGTATAGGCCCTAGGGCTGATAGCTTAGTACCAACCTATGAACCTATGAACCTATGATTTCAGCCGCCCAAACACAGGCTCTGTGATGTTTCTAGTTTGAGCATGTGCCTCTTTATAGCATTCTTCTGTCCCCCAGTAAATGTCCCTTTGGGATGTCCCCCATGGTAAACATCTGATACAGCTGTGATGTGTGCCAGATATGGGAGTCATGATAACTGCCAGGCACCCAGCAAACACATTCAAGATAATTCCCTGGGCATTGCAAACAACTTGGTAGTTGATGAAGGGGAACCCATTGTGTTATAGTAGATTCTACCCAGCTCATCAGGTGGTGCCTTGAAGTGTACATATGTGTCCAAAAGTATCGACCACAAGGCAACGAGCTGAATAATTATCTTTAATCAAACAGGCAAAAAATAAACCACACAAGTGCAAAGTACTTTCACAGAATATATCTGCTTCTTCAGGTGACAATATATTCTGTGAAAGTACTTTGCACTTGTGTGGTTTATTTTTTGCCTGTTTGATTAAAGATAACAATTATTCAGCTCATTGCCTTGTGGTCGATACTTTTGGACATTTACTGGGAATGTTACTGATCCACTGACATGGAAATTGTTTTTGTTCTATTCTTCTTGATGTGTACATAAGGTAAGTCCATAGCACCCAGTATTGCAGGGTAGTATGCTACCTGGTAGAAGTGGACCATATTGCTGGCCCTCTGCTCAGACCTATGAGAGAAACATGTGCTGACTGGCATGCATGAGCCTAGCATCCAGGAAATTTGTGTAGGATCCTCGATGCTGATGTCTGTGACATGCCTATCATGTCCCCAGTTGGTCTTTGAAAGGTACATGCAGCTAATATCCTAAGGGCTTCATACCTTAGTTTCTACTGGGATGGCTTCCCCTTGGTTGGCTCTGGGTCTAAGTTAAGGGCAGCAGAACTCAGTGTTTTTGTAATGTGTGCCTGTTCACCTTGTAGTGCTCTATAATCTCCATGTTATGTAGCATGTGAAACATCAGCCTTGGCCTGAACACTCTTCTCCTCCTCAGCCTAGGCCTACTCTTGTCAGCACCAGCACCCTCAGCTTCAGCGTGTAGCACATACATATGGATTAAAGCTGCAGCAGCCCCTAGCATTGTCTCAGGTTACAAGTTCCTTTACTCTACTATAATGATATTGCAGTAGGCAGGAAAAACAAACTTGAGTCTATGTGGCTGTTTTATAACCTGTGGAATATCCCTGTGCTGAAAATCACCTGTTTCTGCTGTAATTAGCATCTAAGAGACACACCTACTACTTACTTGCAAGTATTAAGTGTAGTTTCAGTCACTGCTGTACGTCACGCCACTATGTGCCCCTGTGCACCCCTGCGTGCATCAACAGCAAAAAAAAAAAACAAACAAACGAAAAAACAAAACAAAAGAAAGGTAAATAAGAAGGTTGCAGGGCCTGTACTTGAACCCTGCACCATCTGTACTCCAGCTCAAGTATATATATATATATATATATATATATATATATATATATATATATATATATATGTATATATATATGCGACTATAAAAATAGTTGTTTATTAGTTAGACAGACACCTGCTATGTATTTGTATAGCACTACTATGCACCCCTGCACACAGAATAGTAAATAAGAAAGTTGCAGGGCCTGTACACAAACTGTGCATCATCTGTACTCTAGCCATGCATATACACGTGGGGCTATAGAAATAGTTGCATATCATCAGTTAGACAGACAGCTGCTATGTATCCCTCATTTTCCTGCAACTGTGTAAAAACACTGAAGAAGTCCCTACATGAAGTGGACTGTCCTACACAGTTACACTTTTCAGTGAATCAGTAAAGCAAAGGTGTGTGGACCTCATTTGCATAGTAACCATGTAGAGAGGCCCTCTTGTAGACGGTTAGTAACCATGTAGGCAGGGGAACTACAGGGGAGTGGTATACATAACACAAAGAGGACAACCATTTTTCCTTACATTTTACTGTATTCCACAACCTACATACTCAGTATACCTACATTACAGTGCCAATGCTGTTTTTCATGCCATTTTATATTTAGGATGTATACATTCCTTATGGGTATAGTGGTATGGGGGAGTGAGGCTTCCATTTATTTAATAATTATTGTTAACACTATTATTCACTCATGTTTAGAACAAGAATGACTAAATATATAGTAATGTGTGCATTTTTACTTTTTAAGGTCAGTTGTGTGTTGATGTGATCACTTTTACTAAGTTTGGTTTCCATGTAGATACCTTTCTGCAGCTGTATTTGAAAAGTTTTCAAATACATGGCCAGGGTACAAGGAGTCTACACATATGGACAGGAAGTATTGCCATTAAAACCTTGCACACTTACCCTGTCACTCCAGGGGAATCCACTGGCTCGCAGCTTGGGAATGTAGTAGTGACAGAATGCACTGGCATACTACAGATGGCCTACATCACTACCAAATGGCCTACAGTCCTCTGTCAAAGACCTGTGCCTCACCCGTAGTGCTAGTGTATGGTATCTCATGGGGTCCTAACTAACAACCTAACAGTCAACAGAACACAAATGCAAGGCCACGTTGACAAATCCCAGTAGCATTCTCCCCATGTCCTACTGCATGAACTGTGGACCAATCCATAAATACCGCTGGGATGAAGAGCCAGCTACAGGGATACTTATCAGATATCACTTGCATTTATCGCATAATGTTAGGAAGAGGATAGGATAACAGAGGAGGAGTGTAGAAGCATGGATGTCATGGAGTGTGTGAAGTCTGAAACTCTGATGTGTGCCCATACTACCCCTGCCTGCAAACCCAGGAATGGGTGGCTACAAACCTGCTCATAAACCACAATGTGAAGGGGAATTGATCAGATATATGAGCTCTGCCTCTGGGTAACCTGGGTGAATCTGTAGAGCTGAGAGGTATGGCCACAGCAGGATATGGCCACTCTGTTAAGTCGATATATGTACAAGAAGGGGATCCTCAGCCACCATACTACCAAGGTGCTGGACCATTTACACAGACCCATCAGCAAGTGTTTGTAGCTACCTCTCCAGAATGGCAGGAGTGTGCAAGAATGTGTTGGCTGCGGACCACAATACTAGACTCAGCTTCATTCATCTTGTATTTCCCGGTAAATAACTGTGAGCAAATAATCTTATCCGTCAGTAGCTGATGACGTAATACATCACAGTGTAAAACAGTACATATGTCTGAATATGTCTGCTAACACCAACCATGTAACTCAAGCAGCACAGACAGCAATAGTTACAGTATCCCCCTATCTTTCACTCATTGTGACTCCATATTGTCAACCTATCTACGGATATCCTGCAGAAACAGGTTGCTAGTTGTAGGTGTAGAACACCAAAGCCTGGACTGGAGTACAACCCTACCTGGAATGGATTCACACACTCAATACAGAAGGTAATTCTGGGAATGCTCCTACACTTAGAGAAATGAAGCCCATGTCTGACAACACACTGGACTATACATATCCGTCATTTGTAGATGCCTGGTGCACACACACCAAATTGCACCCCATTTATGCTTCACACACACATTTGATAGGAATACTCACACATATCTAAGACTAACAGACTATAATATGTCAAACATACACACACAGATGTGGGGAAGAGAGAGACAGACAGTAACATAGAGATTTCCATTATGAGGCCTGTCCCACCCACTACACATCCAATTGGCCTTTATCACATGATGTGCCGATATCAATTACTGTAGACATTCTTTTTGGTAGTTCTAAGCCCTATAGTGTCTGTGGAGCTTGTGATAACTGTGTAACATGATAGTACAAATATGCAGCATTTGTAAACTCAGTCCTGTCAAATGTGAAGTTGTGTGTGTGTGTGTGTGTGTGTGTGTGTGTGTGTGTGTGTGTGTGTGTGTGTGTGTGTGTGTGTCTGTGTGTGTGTATCTGTGTGTCTGTGCGTGTGTGTGTGTGTGTGTGTGTGTGTGTGTGTGTGTGTGTGTGTGTGTGTGTGTGTGTGTGTGTGTGTGTGTGTGTGTGTTTCCAGAGGAATGACATATGGCCCATTCACACACACTGCACTTCCCATTGACCATGTTAGCACTCTTGCTGATGTCAGTCACCTTGAAATAACCCTTTAGGCAAATCTCAGCCCTATAAACTCTGGGGGGCTCGCAATTACTAGCAAACTACTTAGGCATGAGTTCTAATCCCAGACATTGCAACTATTAAACTATGTGTATGTGTGTGTGTGTGTGTGTGTGTGTGTGTGTGTGTGTGTGTGTGTGTGTGTGTGTGTGTGTGTGTTTCCAGAGGAATGAGTTATGACCCATTCACACTTACTATACTTCCCTTACCCCTCATTTAGCACTGCTGCTGATGTCACTCACCTTCAAAGATAACCTTGGACAGCTCTCCAACATGTAAGCTCTGTGGGACATTTGAAAATGTATCATACTATAGTAACAATATGTAGCTAGGTAGGGGTTTAAAAGTCAGTACTGGCAAGTGTGTGTGTCTCATCAGTATTCTGTGTGGGTGTTTATGTGATTGTGTAATAACAGGATCCATTGCAGGGTGGGTTTTGCTACATTTTCATATTGAGGGCCCATATGTCTCAATGTCACATTACAAGGCCAACAGTTGTCAAACACCATAGAGGTTGTTGTAGACAATCCACAGCCATAAATGTATATATAGGCAACCATTATAATACCCAAAAACCACTCTCCACCCACGGATCATACAGAAACATGCTTAGCTCTTTCTCTCTTCCTTTCTTTCTTGCTCTCTGTCTCTCTCTCTCTCCCCCTCTCTGGTAGATGTGGCAAAATGCATCTGTTTTGCATAGGCAGCAGCTTGACTTTGGTAGGTAATACTCATGATCAGCTGATGGCCTGTGCACGAATTGGAGTCCCCCACTTGCTAATCGCATGTGGAACAGCTGTGGTATCATTCCTATAGCCAATTGCAATGAAACACACTCCTATAACTAAGTATTGCAAGTGGGTTTTGGCCCTTTTCATTCACTGTGAGCAGGACTTCATTTGGATGTCTGACAAACAGCATCACAGAGAGTAGTTGGAAATACCTCTTACAACAAACTGGAAGGGGATGTTCCAGACATGGGGACAGAATGTAAGTATTGCTGTTCTACATTTGAAGTAATGTTGGTTTAACAGAGTTTGTGTGGATATGGCTGTTCTGCATGGTTTAAAGTCTGGCATGACAGTGTTATGCGGCTGAAAAACCATTCACCTGTAGGGCTATCTGCAGACTGGCCAGAGTTTGGAGTCTTAGATTTGATGTGTTACACATTTTCTGTCTTTATAAATGCAGTAGCATACTCTGATGATTGTAGTCAATAAATTGTAACATCCATGTGTGTTACTGACTTCATCTCCCTCAGAAGAGATATGTCACAACAAACCCTGTTACACCAGCAATGTTCTCAGTTTATAACTGCAATATATCAATAATGGCCCTGTGTTTGTGCTTCTGTCCCCCAAGTCTGTCAACCTTTGTTCATATGTCATGCAGTAAGAGGTGGATATGTATATCATTATTTACTGAAATAATTCCTGATATCAATCCAGTGATATATCAGACACCCAGACATGTATAGGAGGCCTCATTTGAGGACAAAACCTGGACATTCTGTTGTAGTCTGTACAGTAGTGAGGTCTGTGTACTTATGGTGATTGTTGACAGACTGTCAGTATTGTGTAGTAGTGTATTGTGAATATGTTATTTGGCCTGTGTACAGACTGGAGTAGATGTCAGTGTTCTTGGTTCTGTTCTACGTGATGTTGCATGCTGCTCCAGTTTTTGATACCCTATCAGCCTATATGTTTGTAGGGCCAGACTGAGACATGTCCCATACCACAGTCAGGCACCAGACTACACTGTGAATTGGGCCAGTATATGTAGGGTTAGTGTTATAGTGGCAAACATGATGCCGGCTTTTGGTCACACAGTCCATATACTGTACTATTACTTAGGCTTACCATTATTTGACTGTGACTGTGTTGAGATTGGTTGTGGGTATGCACTTTCACACTGGTGTCTGTTACTCCTTGCAGTTACATGCATGTAGTGCGTGCTATATTTGCAATTACATGTGTATACCACCATAGGTAAATTGGGTTAGTTTGTGGCAGTCTGCCTGTAGTGTAGACAGTGCTTGGTGACATGCCTAGCAGCTCTATGTATTTACACTAGTGTGATGTTATGTCCAGATATTTGTCAGATGTGCTGTTGCCTGGCCACCATATGTGTTGTGTATTTCTGACAAAGCAGTGGGCTGCTGTGAAGATGTATGTCTCTAACTAGTGGGAAGTATGTGGGCTTGGGACCTCTGCTCCTCCAGTTAATATGTGTTAGGACAGACAAAAGGGTCTGAATGCATCAACTGTGTGAACTTATCTACTCCAGTATTTGTGATATATTTCCATTTTCATGGCTTTAAATGTCTCCTTTGTCAGGCTAGTTCCACATTTCTTGCACTAAGGAGTTCTGTGTATACCTTCTGATTGACCAGATTGTTTCAGACTGTCCATGATTATTGCTCATATTTCTTCTGTATTCCACAAGATCATTACTGTGACTTGTGTGGTACTTCACTATGATGATTTTATGATGTCTGTCAGTAAGTGATGGTGTACATGTCGGTTTCAGGAGAGCCATCCTTCACAACATGTATGTCAATACAACCCCTGTCACTGTAGCAATATTCTACATTTATAACTGCAATACATACATTATATTCCCTTGTACTAAGAGGTTGAGAGTTATGGTGCTGAGGTATGACTCCACTATATGTCATGGGCATGTTTATATATATATATATATATATATATATATATATATATGTATATATATATATATATATATATATATATATATATATATATATATATATATATATATATATATATATATATATATATATATATATATATATATATGTATATATATATATATATATATATAGAGAGAGAGAGAGAGAGAGAGTTATATATACCAATATATATATATATATATATGTGTGTGTGTGTGTGTGTGTGTTTGTATCTATATATATATATATATATATATATATATATATATGTATGTATGTATCTACATATGTATATATATATATATATATATATATATATGTATATATATCCTTTTATGTGTAAACATGAGTGTTGCATATACCTTCTTAGATGTATCTCACCTTATTAATCTGATATGTGTATATTTACATATAAGTACATGACTGATTCAACACTATTTTACTTACAAGTACTAAACAATTGTAGTAGTCAAAGCAGTTGTTCACTACTATTCAGTATGTGTACTGAATGATATATTTGAAATAACAACAGACATCCTCACAAATCAGATGGCTTAGTGGTTAAGTGCTGTGATGATAGTGTACAGGGTCCTAGGTTCAAGACCTGCATGAGCTGTTCATTTTGTTGCTGGGCAGAACAAGGGCTGATGGAGATAGGGTGATTAAGGTGCTTTAAAGCAGATTTACATGCGTTTGCACTGGTTTGCATGAAGCTAAGCATTGCTAACATATGGTTAAATGAATATGCACTTACACCATATAGGCTTCACTTACCAGTGTGAAAATCTGCTTAGCAGTTACATTTAACCAATGCTTATACTTGCTATGCATAGCCCAGCCCTGGTAACCAGTCATCATATTCCAGTCTCATCAAATACCAGGATAATGACATAGTTAATAACTGTATTTAATTCCATTTACATAACATGTTTCTATGTGCTGTCTTTACAGTAGCAAGGGGTGTAAGTAAACTTTATGGGACACCTGAGTATACATGGGTAGTACCACAATCCTTTCTCTGTGTATGTGTTTCATACTTGGGTAGTATTCCAGGTTATATGCAGTCACACTTGCATGTTTTGTATCATTACTTTACTGCTTTTCCAAGTAAGAGTAGATTGCAGATTTTAATACTGGAACCATACACCCTTGCATGCAAAGCCGGACTCTGACTACTAACTATCGTGTTCTTGGTGTTTGAGCTGTATGCTTTTATGTATCTCCTAGTGGATCTTGATCTGCTATGTTGATAACTGTAGACTGCCATGTTTTTATGGACATGTCATTGAGGACTGCTGTAATATAGTAATGGCATACCTTTCAGTCTCATACGTCTATCTGTCATTCATCCTAATGCATAACCTGTTGCCTACCTAATTTCTGTCTGTCCTCTGTACAGATGTGCATATGTCAAGTATTCATCTTGGCTGCTTACAGGCAATCTCTGATACTGACTGACACTGACATGACTGCCCAGCTGTGTTATGAATGCCACAGCTAGGAAACCCCAGTCTGTATGCACCACATGCCATGGATACCTCAACCAGACTACCACAGTCAACAGAACATGTTTGGTACAGGTCCCTAACCCAGACACTGGCCATGTTATGCAATATATGTTGCATACATGTCAATTAGAACACCTCACTGGCCCTCTTCAAGAGAAAACCAGATGAGTGAATGTTGAATATAACTGTCTCCCTGGGGATCACTCAAGTGGCATCAGTTGATAGATGGCCTGCTGACAAATATCAGGTGCCATAATACCAGTGTATGCACATGCCCTACTCTTCTAATCTCTCCATGGACATTAGCTTGGTACACACCTAGGAACACCTGCAACTATGCACCTCAGTACAGACAAATGTGCCTGTGTGCATTACTGGGTATAACAGTGTTTGTGTGTTTGTAAACTTGTACTTAGAAATACTCTGAGGGCCTTCTCACCCACTACACCCCCCATTGCTATACATAGAAAGAGCTGCTGCTGTAATTCACATTAAATGTACCTTGTGACACTTTTTACCCTATGGGCTACCTGGAGCTTGCAGTACCAGCATAACACTGTTCTACAAATGGGTAGATAGGCATTGGTTACACTCTGAGTCCTGGAAAATGTTTGTGTGTGTGTGTGTGTGTGTGTGTGTGTGTGTGTGTGTGTGTGTGTGTGTGTGTGTGTGTGTATGTATGTGTGTGTGTGTGAGTGTGCATATTTGTAGGAGACAACATTCCAAGGCCACATCCTCCGAATACACTAAGCCTTGCCATACATTATAAGGAATGGTGATGTTGCTGACATTAGGAGAGCCATGACAAAATTCTCACTCTACTACCCCTGTGGCATGTGCAATAAATGCATATCCCTGTAGTAGCAATAATTAGATAGACAAGAGTTTGTATTGCAGTCCTGGTCAATGTGTGATTGTGGGTATGTCAGAGCATTATCATGGATTTTGGTGAGTACAATATCTAATGTGGGGTGGGGGGTGCTGGCTATACTTTTTTTACACCATAGTACCCCCAGTACATGTCCCAAGGTCCACTGTATGAGGACTGCTGTGACCATCAACCATACAGTTAACTGATGACACTCTTCAGCCCAATGATGCATGTACTGGGGTCAAATACTTTGTAACAGTATGGACTCACTGACAAGGTAGTCAGCACTGCTAAACCCAGGTCTGTCAAATGTGTCTATGACTGTATGTGTTTGTCAATGTGTATATGACAGCATATTATACTATGTATTGTCCATTAACACCCAGTACATCCCCCATTACTATACTGTACTAGGCCTGGTGATGTTCACTTTACAGGAAGCTGGGGACACTCCTCTCCCTACAAGCTCTGTGGTGTGTGCAATTAAGGACAAACACATTAGGATAAATAAGTACCTATGTAGGGGTTCTAACTTCAGTGCTGCCAAGTAAGTGTGGGTGTATGTGAATGGATCTACTTCAGTTTGCAGAAAATATATTTCCCAGGAGACCACCTGTCCAAGAACTAACTGGCAAACGGTAACATTACAAAGCAATCATCTTGTGGAAAATCATTCCATCAAAAATAGTACTGGATGTGTAAATGCCCTTTTCACCACTGTACAGCTGTACAGCGATAATGGAGTTGGTATACATAGTTTGGTGTGGTTGTTGTGGGCACAGCCACCCACATTGGGGGTATTGTGTGTATCCCCCACTTAGTGTGCTGTTATACTGTCCTGTTTATGTTAAGAGGTTAAGTAGTTGTTAATCACACTATGTGTGGTTCTACACCACCCCATACCCTCCAATGTGGGGGCTTTGCCCCCCACACCAGAACAATTATGTATACCAACTCCAGGATTGCAGTACATTGGGGAAAAGGACATATACCTTGCCAGTACCATTTCCAATGAAATTAAATTTGGCAGACTGATTATTTACTGATGAGATGTTTTGGCAATTTGGTCTTGGTGGAATTACAAATGCCAGTATGAGCTCTCTGTACAATGAAGGACATCCATGTGAACAGTATTCTCTGTGTGTTGCATAAACACAAAAGCCTGTGTGCGTGTGTTATTCACAAACATTTGGTGTGTGCCACCCAGTATGCTTACCATTGTCCAGGGTAGAAGAGCTGCTTACATCAACCACCATGCACTCACCTGTATACACCCCTCAGACCTATCAGCCATGTGGCACATGCATTAACTGCTATACAGACCTGTCACTTGTGTTCAGCTGTACCCAGGATATGACACAGCCAATATGTTACCAAAGTGCCACATCCCTTGTAGGAAAGGACAGCAAACCAACATCCTCCTGACACCTAGAAGACAAACGAATACATTATGGAGACCACATTCAGTCAGTGTTAATAATAGCAATAATGCATCATGGCTGGACAGCTACACACTCTGACGTGTAAGCATGAAACATTCCAGCTGACAATACTTTAAACAGCATTACATTGCTAAACTGTCGTACATACACCCTGTGCATCAGAACCATATTAGCATGTCCCTGTATTGATGGTATGGATGACAGGGATGTGGCACAGGTATCATCTTATGCACAGGGTGTGGTGTGGGTATGCCAGAGGCCTAGTCTGAGCCATTTGATTGACATTGTGTGTGTGGGTTAGGGGGTTGTTCATTAAATGGCCTCTGCAGATGTGGTGTGTGTAGGTATGGAGGTGCCCTAGTTGTGATGGTGATGTGTCTGTGTGTGTATGGATTCACACAGTTCTGCCATGTGGTTGCCCTATACAGGTGTATGTTGGACATCTGTGTACTGTACATGGCAGGGTGTACAGTTCACTGTGTCCAGCCAGGAACACGGGAACTGCACCAGCCAGGGGTTGCAATGGCACCATCAGGCAGAAGCCAA
The DNA here is from genome assembly GCF_019279795.1 of Protopterus annectens. Lineage (NCBI taxonomy): Eukaryota > Metazoa > Chordata > Ceratodontiformes > Protopteridae > Protopterus > Protopterus annectens. The sequence goes on along the minus strand of NC_056735.1, from coordinate 1,789,042,033 downwards.
ATTATGGTACTCTCCCCTGACAATGCTGGATCTGCATCCCTGTTGACATCAGCCAGGACCATATGCACGTGGCCTGCTGCATTGTGGTTTGGACAGCTCCCCCCCTGTAGTGCTGGTGCTGGTATTGCCGCTACAGGAGCAGGAGTGAAATATCTCACATCCACATAGACCTCCACCTGCTGGTGCTGCTGACCTACTTTCATGTGGCCGATGCCCTAATCCCACCACACGCTCAACCACAGACACCACATGGTTGAGGATTCCCACCATCTCACCCAACCGTCTATCCATGATTCTTGCAAAATAATGATGGACATCTACATGATCACGGATGTAGTCACTTACAGCAGGAAGAGTAGCCCACTGGAGGCTCAGACCATCTCTGATGTAACATTTCATATGCACCTGTGCCTCCATGATGGGCCAAAACATGTGTCTGATGACAACTGCTGTGGCACTTATGCCAGGGGCATGATGGCCAGCAGCCCTCCTATGAGCACCGTAGTCCATCTGCATGTGTGGGACCCCACCAGTCATCTGGCTATGGCTGCAGTGTACAAACACACTTGCCATAGTCACCATGCATTCCTGTCCCATTACACCACCCACAAACTATCCCTCATCTATGACCACTGGTGATGAGGTATGTGTAGGCATTGTGACTGTGTGCGGGGATGGGGTGGACAAAAGTGGGATGCCAACCAATGGCACAGATGCAACCCTTGACAACACTGCCTGTACCTCAGTGTGCCTATCATCATTGTCAGAGTCTGTATGGATACTAACATCAGTTTGCCTGCAGGAAGGACCCTGACTGACCTCACCCTCTGTGAGGGGCATGCAAGACATCTAAATTAAGACCTGTAGTTTATGGCTTACTTCTACACACACACGTACACACACACACACACACACACTTACAGATGATGTGGCACAAAGATATTACACAGATCTTCCATTACCCAACAGTAGACATGCATGACATATGGCACTCAACAGAATGTACTGCAGACATTCGTAATCCTCATTACCAACAATATACATGTTTGTGATACATGAGTTTTGTTAGTAGGTGATGCCCCTTCACCTGGAACACACTGCACCTGTCTACACATGATTGCTGTGCACCTGTACAGCACACTGGCATGTACTGTGCACCATACCTCACAAGTGTACAGACCATTGCTGAATGTGTAGATGTCTGGCAGTTATGTTTGCTCTGTTGCTCACAGTTCCAATGTGTTTGTCTGCACATAACTGGGATGATATGAGGTCTAATGTCAATAATTCAACAATTCAACAATCTGTTCTGAGGAAAACACATGGGAAATGATGCTCATTCCAGTAAGCCAGCTGAATGTGTGTGCACACCCATAAAATTATATGTTGTATAAACACCTACTGAGATGATTACAGCATCCATTTGTCTTGGTTTGCACACTTAACATCATGGCACATCTCCACTTGGCAATGCTTGCTCACCTTCCTTTAAACAGATTTTTTTTTCAATAGAATTGTAGAGGTTATGGGTCACATCTGAGGTGAGAAACCTTTTGAAATGATGTTCTGTGGTCTCATTGGCATATAGCACACAAACCTGGCATTCAAACAGGGGTGTATACACTTTGGATATCCAGTGTATATGGGTGTTGATATAGCTGTTAGAGGTAGGCATGGGCAGTGGCTCATAACACAGTTGTACACTTCTCTGATTACTACCTGATAATCATGCATACTGTAGTACCCATATCAGTGTCATGACAATGCAACAATCATGGCAACATGTGTAACCCTGTACAGTCAATAAGTCAGTGTATAGAGAACGCTGTTATATGCCCTTTTAAGGAATTTTATGGGGGAGGTGTATTAAATGATTTTAACCTAGGCTGTTAGAACATGTGAGGGATATTACTAATAAAACACATTAAGGTATATGGCTGTACATTTTCATACATTTCAACATGGGGACAGTGGTGGGTTAGAGCTTACTGTGTTGCACACAGTTCTGTTTGTCAGTGTTATAGTACTTTTTGAAGTGAAGCATTGTTATGTAAAGAATCCATTTACATTGTAACATGTGATACACTTCCCCCTAGGGGTTAACTATAGAGTGTAATTGGAGGCTGTTGAACTAAACCTGTAATTAAGTGTTGATTGCTTCTTGTCTTCAAGGCAAGTGTGTTTTTTACTGTTGTACTACTTGAAGGTTTTGGCTAAGACAGCAGAGTACCCTTTGTTTTGCAGATTAGTTTGTGTTACCACCTGTCCATCTTTGCAAGGAACATACCCTCATTGTGCAGTTGTGTCCTGCTGATGACAACTGACATATGGCAAATGTCATGAGATGGTAGGACCAAGAATGCATCATTGTGAGGGTGGCCTAATGGTTGAGGTGTTTGCCTTGCAAGCACAAGGTGCAGGGTTTGAGTCTCACAAGGGATAATTGGCTAGGCTTAAAATGGCTCACAAGGGCAGCTAGCTTAGTACAAACCTATGAACCTATATGTTTTCTATGATAGCTGCATAAATCGGTTATTTTGTATTTCACACTCTTAATTGATGAGGGATCTCAAACTTTAGTTGAGGCTGATAAGGAAGGTTTTCCAGTCTTGGGACTTCACCTTATTCCGTATTTTATATATATATATATATATATATATATATATATATATATATATATATATATATATATATATATATATATATATATATATATATATATATATATATATATATATATATATATATATATATATATATATATATATATATATATATATACACACACATAATAATATGTATACATGTTTTATATTATATATATATATATATATATATATATATATATATATATATATATATATATATATATATATATATATATATATATATATATATATAAATACATACATACATGTATAAGTATATTTGTGTATATATATATATATATATATATATCACACACACACACAAACACACACACACACACACACTCACGCACACACGTTCCCTACTGTTGAATGACTGTGCTGCATGATATGTTTGAATAAAGAGCAAACATATCATGTCTATAGCTCAGATACCATAGTGGTAATTTGCTGTTGCTATGGTGCGCAGGGTCCTTTGTTCAAGACTTGCTAGGCCTGATTGTTTTGTTGCTAGACAGAAGAAGGGCTGTTGGATTCAGACTGACTAAGGTACTTTTAAGCATTTGTAAGCAGGTTTGTGCAGGTTTGTGCGGCAGTAAGCAATGCTAACTTCTGGTTAAATATGCTTACAGACAGTTAGATCTAAAAGTGCTTATTCTGTGTAGGCATCGCTTAGCACCATACAAACAGGCTTAGTCCCACTTACTACTGCTTACTCCCACTTACCCCTGCACTAATTTCTTTAAAAGAAAAGAAAAAAGGGGTGATAGGAAAGTGGTGAAAAAGGGGGCATGAAAAGGGTAAAACAATATGACACATAGCTCGGGATGTGCAGGATGGGTGTAGGAAAGGTCCATAGCTGTCCATTTATTCTACAGCAACAGTTGTGCATATATACTTAACATGGAGGTGAATTGTGGTGCTCAACATTACATACCTGCAATTTAGTATGTACACCCTGTGCATCAAACCCATATTTGCATGTCCCTGCATCGATGGTTTGGATAGCAGGGATCTGGCACATGTTTCATCATATGCACAGGGTATTGTGTGGGTTTACCAGAGGCCTAGGCTGTGCCATTCGGTTGACATTATGGGTGTGTGTTTGAGGTGTGGGAATGATATGGCCTATGCATGTTTGGTGCATGTGTGTGGAGGTGACCCCTTTCCTGATTGTGATATGTGTGTGTGTGTGTGTGTGTGTGTGTGTGTGTGTGTGTGTGTGTGTGTGTGTGTGTGTGTCTGCACAGTATCATACCATGTGTCTGCCCTACACTGATGTTTTGTGGACAGCTGTGAGCCATACATGGCAGGGTGTACAGTTCAGCATCTTTGGCCACTGACATGGGAACTGGACATGCCACGGGTCTGACTGGCACCACCAGGCCCAAGGCAGTACTACTCCCTGATGGTGACTGATGTCTGCTGGAACAGTGACCTTGTTGGGACCAGCCAGAACCAAATGCCCATGGCCTGATACATTGTGGTGTGGACAGGACACCACCCTCAGTATTGCTGTTGTCACTCCCACTATGGGAGCATGATGGTGCATGGCCACGTGGACCCCCAACTGATTGTGGTGCTGAGCTACGTCCACACGGCTGCCACCTCTCCCCTGCCAAAAGTTCAAGCACAGATATTCCATGGCTGATGAGTGCCCTGATCTCACCCAACCATCTATTCATGATCTCATTGCCCTCATGCCTGGCTGCAACAAGGTCCTGGAGATAGCTATGAGCACCAGGGAGATGTTCTGGCACAACCCTGTGCAGTTTTCTGGTGTTATGTTCATTACGTGGCTGCGCATCCATTACAGCCCGAAACATGCACCTGGTAACTGCCTCATTGGCACTTTCTACATGTGCTGGATAGGCATCAATCCTCCTTCAACCACCCCTGCCCATCTGCCTTTGTGTGACCTCACCAGCAGTCTGGCTATGGCTAGTGGCTGTCTGCTCACTTGCCAAAGTCTCCACACTTGCATGTCCTGTGCCTGCACCCAGCTGTCCTTCACTTGTGGCCACTGGTGACAGGGAATGTGTGGGCATTGTGACTGTGTGTGGGTATGGGGTTGACCAAGGTGGAATGCCAACCAGTGACACAGCTGCAGCCCATGACAACCCTACCTGTGCCCCACTATGGTTGCCATCATGGTCAGAGTTACCAAACAAGCTAACATCACTTGTATAGTGGTAGGGACTGGAACCACCATGCCCACCTGTGAGGAAAAGACAAGATATGTACACTACTAACATCATTATATGGTTTGCTATCATATACACACACACTCACACACACACACACACACATACACACACACACACACACACACACACACACACATACACACACACACACACACACACACACACACACACACACTCACACATACAAGGTGTCCCATAGGCATTACACAGACCTCACATTAGGCAGAGGGTGACAGTCATGACACACACACTCAGACCACAACAGACAGGCCCTCAACATCATGCAGCGCATACCTTTCCACTTAGTTTTACTACTACTTTTTACCACTGGGATGTGTGAGTGTCTTTAGTAGGTGATGAGCCTTCACCTAAAACACACTTCACCCATGTAGACATCAGTGCTGTTCACCTGTATAGCACTGTGGCAAAACCTAGGGAACATAACTACAAACTGTACAGAGTTTTCAGAACTATTTCGATTTGTGGGTCATACTCCCTGATTGGTGCACATACCTCATATGTTGGTCTGGTACATTATTGATTTGACCAGTGGATTGGTGATGCTACTTTTAATGTCATGCTGTGATTTACAGTTGTCATAACCTGCAATACATGTATGTGAAAACAAGGGCATTTCCTCAGACAACTTCACAAACTTACAGTGGATATAGTAAGTGTACACACCCCTCTTAACATGCAAGGGTTTTGTGACATATCACATGAGACCGCATTAATATTGCCATGAGATTTACACCATTTTGTATGACATGTAACCTGTGCAGTCTGAATGAGAAACATACACATCAGGTAGCGGTGGCATATTGTACATGTTAGTATTACAATAGCTGGTTTGCAGAAGGTGCAATACTTTAGAAAAGCACCTGTTGCTCTCATTACAGCATGCAGTCCTCTTGGGGAGGTGTTTCTCAGCATGGCACATCTCGACATGGCAATGTTTGCAAACTCTCTTTTGCCAAACACCTCCAAATCTGTCCAGTTTCAAAGCCATCCCCTATGCACAGCACTTGTCAAGTCACCAGACAGACTGTGTTTTGTATGTAGGTGTAGCCTTCAGGCTTGGCCACAGTGGACTGTTGATTGTGTTCTTGTGAATCCATCCTTTTGATCATTTGGATGTAGGGTGTGGCCCATTGTTGTGTGCGATGTTGGGATACCTCCCCATCCACAGCTATGTGGCAGACACCAGACAGATCATAGCCACAAGGGACTGGTGTTTGGAAGTGGTCATAGTACAATCCAAATTGGCTACAGCCCCAGTTCAAGCTGGTGGACAGCAAAACCAAAGCAGGACACTGCCATCACCCTGCTTCACTGTGTGGGTCATGCTGTGCTGGTGTTGTGCAGTTCTGTTACTGTGCCAAACTAACATGAACAAATTGTAGACAAAGATAGTTCAACCCTGGTCTCATAACACCTTCACACATTTCCACACATGCATTTTGAAAAGTTGATGTATTGTTATCCAGACATTACCCAGAATTGGATGTTGTGTGTTGTGCGGAACAACTGCCATCGTCAAAACACACCCTATACCCAGAACATGTGAAGTCCATGGAAGATTGTTGTCACATGTAGTACACCCCCACTACTTGCCAGAGATATCTGATACTCCTTCACTGTTGCTGTATGTCTCCTGGCAGCCACCATGGACATTTCTGGGATGATTTTCTCAACATATGTGTAGGGATATCCACTTCTTCAAAATATCACTGTTACACCATTTCTTGTACACCATTTGATGACTATCTGCACTGTGTTCCATGGCATATACAATGCTGTTTGTATGTGTCCATAGCGTTCAATCCCTTTGCAGCATGTTAGGCTCTATGCAAACTATGGCTATTGCTGTAGCAATCAACTGTGGGTCTGTGTTGGGATAATCTTGGTATGTGAGCAGACTGTTATTTGCAGGTACTCCAGGAGTTTGTGATTGATGGCAGGTGTGTACCCAATATGATCAACTGCTGTGGTTGTATCACACACTGATATACCCCAGTATGAGCTTTCTCCTGTCCACACATATGCATTTAGCTTCGTGGACTGTTACCACTCCACATACATGTTCCCCTAACAGGGTTGTATGTTTCACATTTGCATTGTACAGATTATAGGTCACAATACAGGCTGCATGTCTTTGGTATTGTGCTCACATTTTCATATAACACAAATACCTGGCATTGTGACATGAGTGTACACCTTTTATATGCACTGTATCACAGTACTCTATACAACTTGTCTCTACTATTGGCACTCTGTCCCCACATTTTGGCAATCATTATCTAGATGTCCTGCAATAACAGGTTTGTGAGTTATGCTACTATGTGACATCTCATGCAAATAGACCCCTTTGATATCATGCAGTGAACCCCACTACAGGTGATATTGAAGATACATGCAATTTGCTGACTATAACAGTTCAATGAATGGCCACATGCATGACCTTAAAATGCCTGGGATACTGGTAAGCCACAACAGGAAGATCTCATACTTACCAGTCTCAGGCTGCTGTGCCTTGTGTTGACAGGAGGTACCTAGGTATTGTGAGGTAGAGGTATTGTCAGCAGCTTCACAATAGCCATTGGTCCAGGAGCAATGCTACATGTCTGCACAGGTACAGTATACACTATAATATTACAATATTTGCTATTCTTTACATGAAATGGGCACATGTGTGCATTACTAAATCCCACCCAGTACTCTATTTTGCAATGACATATGCATCTAAAGACTGTTAGTACACAGTTGGAATGTTACCTCAGTAAACTGATGTGGATGTTTGCCTTACCTGGATGCTCCTTGCTGGTTTCCTGGGTGGCACCCACCTCCACGACAGCTACATCTTGTACTGGTTGTTGTCTGTGGGCCACCCCAAGGTTGGCAAGGAGCTCCCCCATTGCTGTAAGTGGGGTCTCTCTGGCTGGCCCATCACCAGTAGTGGAATGGTCCCTCACCACCGCAACAGCCCATCACCATGCACGCCAAATCAGATCAGTTGCTATGTGCCTGACCTGTTCATACATGCGGCCATGATTCCTCAAGATGTTTACTCTCTGTGTGATGTCTTCCTAGAGGACTGTCCTCTCCCAGTGATGTTGGTGACCCCGATTGAAGAGTATGTTGTAATGCTCCAGGATGGCCTCAGTTATGGCTGCTGTCTCCTGGACATCATAGGCTAGAAGCCTCTGCATAACACTCGGAAGACATAAACAGGGAAAAACACATCACAGGACATCAGACATTGCCAATACTTCTTTACAGAGACAGCTCACAAGTAATGAGCATCAGTAGCCACAACATTACATCAAATCATACTCCTGTACCTAGCAGCATTGTATGGACATGCATAGCATTATGTTTAAGTAGGCAGTTTGCACCAGATTCATGGTGAGGGTAGGGGTGCATGTGGTGTGCATATCCACATATACTGATGTTGAGCCAGGGGGTGATGTTTGGTCTAAACATGTCTAAAGCAGGTCGGCTTTAGCTATGGTGTGTGTGTGTGTATGTGCTGTAGCTGACTTCCATCACTGATAGTTGCCTGTGAGACTGCAGACATATGTGGGGATGGCCTTTCAATTGTCATCAGTGGATGTGTCCAATTTGTACTCATACTCAGCATTACATTAATGTACCTGTGACCTACTACTCTCAATCAGACACAAGCTGCCATGCTGCCCAGATGGTGACTGCTCCTAGACCTGTGGTGATGGAAGAAGAAGTACAGGGAAGTATGCAGAGTAAGGAGAAGTGGGATTGACAGACAGATGTAGAGAGTAGACATTAGTATAAAGAGATGGGGAGCATGGCAAAGGCAGTGTTGGACATGACTATGGATGGGGAGTCTGACATACGCATGTGGAGTCTGAGGATTTTATGTAATGTTGGTCAACACAGATGATGTATAGAGCCTGTACCTATTGGCTAGACAGAGGCACACAGCTAGGAAGGATGTGCAGCACAAAAGGGTAATAAAGGAATATGGGTGGAGCATACAAGCTAGGAGTGTGTTTAGAACATATGGAAACATCACTTTGATGGCCTGTTCCATGAGGAGAATGGGAGAGGGAGAGAAGGTTGGCTGAGGTGGGTATGATTATTCAAGAGGTGCAACAGATTATCAAGGAGAATGTAAGGATAGCTATGAGGGGGTTTAACAGTGGAAAGGCTGTTGTTCCAGGTGACATAACTGTGGATGTCTGGAGGGGTTTATGAGACATGGCAGTGGTATTTTTAACTGGATTGTTTACTGTAATCTTGGAAAGTGAGAGGATATGTGAGATGTTGGTGAATATGTATGGGTACTGCTTATCTGAACAAGGGTGGTCTACAGAGGTGTAGTAACAAGTGAGGGATAATATTGATTTGTCACAGGATGAGGTAATGGTAAAGGGTGGTGGCAGCTAGGTTGAGAACATGGTGATGATTGATGATCTACTGTATGGTTTCATGCCAGGTAAGAGCAGTACAGATTCAAACACCTAATACTGTATGCACTTTCACACTGGAGTCTGATTCTCAGTAATGTTACATCCCTGGAGTGCCTGGTATATTTGCAATTACATGTGTATTCCCCCATAGCAAGATTGCTTTTCTGTTGTGTCAGTCTGCCTGTAGTTTGGATATTGCTTGGTGACATGGCTAGCAGCTCAGTATATTTCCCTAATTTGATGTTATGTCCAGATATTTGGCAGATGTAAGTGTTGCCTGGTCCCCATAAGCATTGTGTATTTCTGACATATCAGAGGGAGGATGTGAAGATTTACATGACTAACTACTGGGAGGTCACTGAGCTTTGGACTTGTGCTATTCCACTCAATAGACATTGGAACAGACAGGAGGGTGTTACTGCATCATATGTGTCAGCTAACTACACCAGTATTTCAGATATTTCCACATTTTCATGCCCCCCCCCCTCTTTGTCAGGATTGGTTATGCTATCTTGCATTAAGCTGTTCTGAGCATACCCGTCAACCAGCCAGATTGTTCCAGACTGTCCACGTTTATTTCCCATATTTCAGGTCTGTTGCACAGTATCATTTTATTCCTTCCTGTGGTAAATCAATGTGATCATGTGGGGATCTCTGTCAGTATATAATAACATAATTGCAGTTTCAAAATTGACATCCTTCTGAGCAAGTATGCTGACACACACCCTGTTCCTGTAGCAACATTCAACATTTATACCTGCAAGACGTACATTGTGTCCCTAGTGTTGGTCTGTTGCCCCCCCCCCCCCCATTTTGCAGCCTTTGTCTCCAAATCTGTTGCACTTAGGGCTGGGGAGGTATGGTGCTGGGTATGATTTCAGTACATGTCATGCACAGATATATGTATATATATATATATATATATATATATATATATATATATATATATATATATATATATATATATATATATATATATATATATATATATATATATATATATATATATAGATATATAGATATATATATATATGTGTGTGGGTGTGTGTGTGGGTGTGTGTGTATGTATATATATATATATGTGTATATATAGATCTCTCTGTCTCTCTCTCTCTCTCTCTATATATATATATATATATATATATATATATATATATATTTATATATATATATATATATATATATATATATATATATATATATATATATATATATGTGTGTGCGTGTGTGTGTGTACATATACCTAGATATATATTTATATATATATAATATATATATATATATATATATATATATATATATATATATATATATATATATATATATATATATACATATATATGTTCATATATATTTATCAGTGCATAGCTATATTTCTATATATATGTATATATATTCGTTTACAGATATGACTACTGATATATTTGTATATTTATTTTTTGATATCTGCACACATATATTGTTTTATGATATATATGTACATATTCTATATGTCTAATTTCATATCTACAGCTACATATATCTGATGTATACACTTTTCATTTGTGTCTATCATCATACACATCCATATTTGTATATTTATATATTATAAACATGATTGGTTTCACAGTATTCTATACCTGCATTGAATGATATAGTTAAAAAAAAACATTTAGTAGCATAGCTCAGATGGAGTAGTGGTACATTTCTCTGACTATGGTGTACAGGGTCCTGGGTAGTTCTGATTATTTTGTTGCTGGCCAAAACAGTGGCTGAAGGTGACAGGGTGATTAAAGCAGTTTTAAGCAGTTGTAAGTGGGTTTGGTTGGAGCTAAGCACTGCTAAAACATGGTTAAACCAATACTTGCTTAATCTGTGTAGGCTTAGCTTAGCACCATGCCAACACGTGTAAACCCGCTTACTGCTGCTTAAAACAGCCTATTCCCACATACCCCAGCACTAATTTCTTTAAAAGAAAAGAAAAAAGGGGTGATAGGAAAGTTGTGAAAAAGGGGCACACAGAGGGAAAGGCAATAGGAAAAATAGCTAGGGATGTGCAGGACGGATGTAGGGAAGGTCCATAGCTGTCCATTTCTTCTACAGCAACAGCTGTGCATATATACAGAATTTGTAGGTAAATTTGGACACTTAAACCCCTGAGAGAGGTGTGAGAACAACAGTAATGTGTTGTGAAGCCAGTTAAACCAGATTACATGTGTCCACTGGACACGTGTGCGAAATGGACAGCTATGTATGGAGATAAATCTTTTTTGGGGTACATATTGCCCTTTTTTTAAGGTGAGTGTGGGATGTTAGGGAAGGACAGTAGGTATATTTGGGAAGGTAGGCTGGGTAGGAAGACAGACAAGACAGCATACAGGGGTGGTATATGACACATGTGGGGGGTAAACACCGTAGACGGGGAGGCGAGGAGGGGTGTTTGGAAATCAGAAGCCCATGAGCCCCCAAATGGTAACAGTGGGACTGAGGTCCCCACCCATGGGCAGTTACCACTGCACCTTCATTGCCTCAAAGGTGGCTTAGCTGGGGGCTGTGCAGGAGGGGTAGACTGACCCTCTAATTGCACCATGCGGCCATCAAGCTGGTGTAGCAGATCTCCCAATTCTCTGCGGAGCTCGCTATGCACCAGACCCTGGACCTGACTTCAGATGACAGGATCCTGTCCATGCCCATTCCTGGGGGGGGGACAAGCCCCATCCCCTGAGGCAGTTCCACCCAAAGTGGGTGCAGGACCAGCGGACAAGGAGGTCCCAGTGTGGGTCCCAGATTTACTGGATCCTGATGCCATGGCCAGATGAGGTGGGAGAGGTGGGTCTGCTGGGACCGGCGTTCCCAAACGTGCTATGGTGTTGCAGTTTTAGAACATATGTGGGTTAGTAATAGTCAACACAATCCAGAATTAGTTATAACAGCATGCATAGATATTCCCATTAACCCAAAACAGATTTGGAACAGTTGTGTAGCAAAAAGAACACATGCATATATGGATCCACATTGGCCATTACAACGGCATGCAGGTTACTTTGATAGCAGCAGGCCATCAATGATAGTATTTCAACATGGAACATTAATAGAAACACATTTCAATATTTGTTGAACTATAGGACACATGTCCCAACAGTAGGTTTGGGGTAAAACATACCCATTGATTTGTGTGTTTAGATTATTATTGCAGATATGGTGGGGGGTGGGGAGAGATCTCAATTAACAACTTGTATATCCTTGCAGTATTCACAAGTTTAATGATCATTGCTCTAATCATTACTGCACAGGTGGTATGTTTGTACACAGTGTAAAATTCAACCTTCTTATAGCTATTTTCTATTTTTCTTACCTGAAAGACCTGTGGGGTAATGGTTGTTAATCCTACCTGAATGTTTCTCCACATATTCACAAAATTGTAAACATATTTTTGATATCACACAGTGTGGAAAAAGTGGTTAACACAACATTACTATTCAGATATCAGATCTTGGTTGCATGCAACATTTTAATCCATACAATACGGGAGTAAACACAACCAATCCAGGATTTAGAATTTATTGCCAGGCAGTTACAGTTTTATTAAGTATGACCTATATGGGACTATTACTATCATATTGTCTGGTCTATTCAGTACAAACCATACACATGTTTTATACTGCCAGGTTACATTCTACTCCTTTATATTTATTTGGTATGACTACTACAAACAGGATTGTTACTCACCAGCCTCACAATGCACCCTTTGCAACCTACTGGCATAGGCTTCCTGGTTCGCAGCCCGCTCACCTGGAGCTGTAATGAAAATAGAGAAACATTTAGGCATACCTATACATCACATACACAGGCTGGACTTTAGTAAACAGTTATTGCTATGAATACTTACACACTACTGGGACATCACCCCTCTGTCTTGCTTTTTGGACCCACTGTTCCAAGAGCTCCCTCTTTCTCTCTTTCAAGTTGGCATAGCAATGCCGGTCCTGCTCACCAGTCTGAGAGATACCATTGGCACTGGAAAGATCATGGGTGAGACTTTCCCAGGGTTCCGTTTTGTATTGGGAGCCCTGGTACTGGTCCTACCACAGTCTCACATTATGTTTTCTTCCAAGGAGTCCTACCTTGACCTTGGACTCCTGTATGCCCCAACGCTGCACCCGAAAGAGCATGCCAGTTGTATCTCTCCAACACCTGCCATACTGCCTACGGTGGAGAGACACAACTGGTTATAAGATGTATTCCCACCTGTATGATTTAAGTACAGCAGATTTCCTGCCCTTTGCCGTGGACAGTTTTGAATATGCTGAGCTAAGCTAAGCTACAGGCAAACCTGCTTAGCTAAGGTTGGCAGTGCTTAAAGGGGCAAGTTCAGCACTGCTTACCAATGGGCAAGTCCACTTAGCTGGGCTACTCATTTCTTAGCATTCATATTTACACTATGCTTACACCTGGTCAGCATAGATGTGCAATGCTTACTATTGCTTATGTTTTATTTTATTGGACTACTGCCTGTATGGGATTGATTCATCATTCATTACATATTATAAAGTTGTTTACCTTCCCTGACATCCCCCAGTGTGCTGTAATTACATTTATTCTTGAGTGACTATACTGTATGGGGCACTTGTGTTTATATGGGGGTTTCACTACTTTATTACACTGACATCTCACATCTGGTCCTAATACACTACTCTGGTTGAGAGATATAAGTTACTTCCTACATAAATACGCAAATAAATTAAAATTGTAATGATTACACATACAAAATGGAAATGGCTTTGGTAAGACTCGAACTGTGAATGACTACATGTAAGGTATACACTCTAACCACTACACTATTGCTCATATTGGATGGCTATTGCAATTTAACTTATTGTGCCATTTCAGCTGGGCTAAGTATAGCTAAACAGCAGCCACACCCATGCAGCTACGCTTAAACTTTATTCCACATGTGAAAAAAAATGTATTTGTTGCATTTTTTACTTTGTACACTTCAGAATATGCATGCTAATGCTAAACCTGTTATTCTATCAACTTTCTAGGTTTGTAGGGACAATTGTCCCTTATGGCTTTGTCCAAATTTCTTAATCTGACGAGTTGGGAGGTGTAACGAGTGATCTCGCTCTATTTACATTGCCGTACAGCAATTTTGGTGGCAGAGGGAATTCGTATTGTGAGACCACTGCTCTCAGACACACCTCCTGCACTCGTACACAGAACCGTGTCCGTATTATAGCACTGCAGTGCACCTTCATGATTATGCATGATGTGCTTCCATGCTGTACGGGACTGGTCCCTTCCATGCAGGAATAAGCTATTCCTGCACTGAAGTTTGCTGAATCCCGGGGAGTGTCATTGCAGAAATGTATTTGGCTAGTAACCGAATACATTTCTGCATCTGACAAAACGGAGGCATGACAACTCGTGTAAAAGCATGTATTATGTTCAATACATATGCCAATGGGCAAATATAAGGCCATTGGCATTAAAAACAGTTTTTTTTTTTTTTTTTTTAATTAAAATTTTTTTGGCCGATCTCAGCCATTTAAGCTTAGGGCAATGGCGCACAAATGGGATTGTGCCGAAAATAAAACAAAAATGAGAAAAGTCAATTTTAAGTTAATTCTGCATAATGCCATTATAGTCAATGGCATGCAGAATGTAAACATCACCAGAAGGCACTGGTTTTCAAGGGGAAGGGTCTGTTTTAGTGCAGTAACTAATGACATACACACTGGGGTATGCAGATTTATTTATTTTTTTATTTATTTTACATTTGTTGACCGGGCTAGTCTAACTGGATATATGTCCATTTTCAGTAGAGGCCCGGGGAGAAAAGCTTCAAGCATTAGCAGTGACAAAGATTACAATATACAGTAATAGTCAAAACAAATTACAGGACTTTACATTGAGGTTGACATAAGTTATTTGGAGTCCTTAGTAGGTTAACACTATGATCAAATAATGTGAGCAAAAATTTGAGAGAGAGCAATCAAAAAAGTAAAAACAATATTGAATTGTAAAAAAAAAATTTTACAGGTATGTGACATAGAACAGTGGAGTATAGAAGTGTAAGGAGAGCAAAAAGGGGAAGGAGACAACAGTCAGGGTATATCAGTCTGGGTTAGAGCAGGGACAAAGCCAATGATTTTTAAGATATTCTTTAAGATGCTTTTTAAAGAGATGAGTGGAAGCAAGAGATGAAAGTTCACTAGGAATCTGTTTCCAGCTTTTTCCTACTGTGTTGGCGAAAAGTGAGTCCCCAGGTTTGTTTTTAGATTTAATAGTGGAGACTAGAATTTTGTTAGCTGAGCGTAGAGTGAAGTTATACTGAATCACATATTTCTTCAAAGTGTCAGCTTGTACCGAACCATGTAGGTACAGCAATAGAACAGTTACAAGTCTAAGAGATGGATGACTTAATAGGGGTGTGTGTCATGCTTGTTGTAAGCTCATTGGAGCTCTGTGGCCCGTGTTTGCCCTTAGCTAAGCACAGCTTAGAAAGGGTGTGTGTCAGATGTGCCTGAGCACTGTGTACATAGCCTAAATGGGTGTGCACACTACTATAAACTATGCAAACTCCTTTCAGACTGGTCTTTGGGGAAACAGCAACAGGAAGGCAATCAAGGAGAACTAGCATAGCTGGCAGGTAGAATGTATCAGAATCAGCCAATTACACAAGCAGCAGCCCAGCACACTAATATAAACTATGCAAACACCTTTCAGACTGTTTTTTCCCACAAACTCTACACCGCCATTGTATACACATGGGGGATTTTTTACTGGCAAAACTAACTAAAAATGTTAGAGGCTGCTGCTGCTTTACTCAATCAGTATATGCTAGAGACTGAAAGTGGTGAGGAGGAGAATGCTGACAACCAACCCACAGTGAGGAGGAGGAGAACAGTGTACAAACCTAGGGTAACCTACCAGGGCCTACATGAGCTGGAGATAGTGGAGCACTATAGGGTTGACAGGGACATTCTACAGCAAATTATTGAGCTGTGCCGGCCACACCTCACACACAGAACTAATAGAAGGAACCCATCCCAGTGGATACCAAGGTATGTATATCTTAAAAATACTAGCCCCAGGTACCTTTCAAAGACCAACTAGGGACATCATGGGGGTCTCACAGACATCAGCATCCAGGGTACTCCACCTGTTCCCGGATGTCATGACATCACATGCCAGTGAACACATTTATTTCCCCAACACTCGTGAGGCATTGACCAGAAGTATGTGTTTCTTTCACCATATAGCAGAATACCTTGGGTTATTGGTGCTATAGACTACATGCACATCCACATCAAAGCACCACCTTGTGAGCGGTGTAGGGTCTACATAAACCACAAGGGCTTCCCCTCCGTCAACTGCCAGGTTGTGTGCGATACCCAGGGCATTATCATGAATGTGTGTGCTGGCAGCCCTGGAACCTATCATGACTACCACATCTGGCATTGCTCACAGCTGTATCAGGTGTTTGCCATTGGGGACATCCCATATGGGCATCTAGTGGGGGATGCTGGCTATGCACTGGAGCCATGGTTGATGGCACCCATCAGAAATGCACACACACCCAAACAAGAACAGAGTAATGAGGCACACGCACAAACCAGAATTGTTGTAGAGCATGTGTTTGGGATGCTCAAGTCATGGTTCCACTGCCTTGACATATCCAGTGAAACCTTGCACTACTCTCCAGCTACATGTACAGAAATGTTCATAGTATGTGCCATGATACACAATATGATCCTGCAGAAACAGCTGCAGCAGGAACAGCATGGGTCAGAGCCACACAGCCTCCCACCATTGCCAAGGCCAGCACAGGCACAGAGAAACTCAGAGGAGGACTGTGGGGACCCAGGGACTGATACCTCTCTCTGACTTGCACATACAGTAAAAGGGATGCAAAACATGACACTACCTGTATGTGCATCCATCATAGTCAGCGCTCCAGCACTGTCCTCAATACTGGCCCAGCAACAAGGTAAGTCACCCTTCCTATCAATTACTGAATGGAGTAGTTTGTTCTCATAGTTGTATGTATGATATGGATGCAAGCATGCAAGGGAATTGGGTGGCTGAATGGGATAGCAGTAGACAGCTATATGGGACAACAGGAAATTCACAACAAATACTGGTGTCAACATACTAGGCAGCACTACAGAAGGTGACAACCCCCCACCGCAGTACACGTGATGGCCCAAGTAACTGTGGGTGTCAATAGGTCACACACATGGATGTCAATGAGGGTCACATACCCACCACCAGCCTCAACCAGCAGGACAGGTGTAGATGACCATAAATAAAGACCTGGCTAAGGCCACCACATGATGACAATGGTGAACAGCCCTCTATCAGACCTACTCAGACAAACTACAACAGGTCTGGCAGTTGCATTCTAGTTCTGAAGGGTAAGAAGTCTGAAACTGAAATGTATGCCATTAAGATCTAACATGTGTATTCTACTTATATACCTCCTTTCTGCATGATAAATCACAATACAATATAAAATGAAAGCCAATAGAGTAACTGGAATACCAGTACAGTCACCCCCCACAATCCCACATAGAAATGGAGAAACAGATTGCCTGCAGCACTCTCAAATGGCCTACAGTCCTCTGGCAAAGGCCCATGCCTCACCCATAGTGCCAATGTATGGAATGTCAGGGGGTCCCAACTAACAACCTAACACAGTAAACAGAAAACAAATGCAAGACCATGTTGACAAACGCCACTAGCATGTCTCCCCGTGTCCTACTGCAAGGACTGTAGACAAGGCCATACATACTACTGGGATAAAAGCCCAACTATAGGGATACATTTGAGATATTTCTTATATAATGTTAAGAAGAGGTAAGAATAACAGAGAGAGGGGTGTAGAAGCATGAATGCCATGGAGTATGTGAAGTCTGAAACTCTAATGTCCGCTCCTTCTACTTCCTGACTGCAAACCCATGAATGAATAGCCACAAAACTGCTTGTAAACCACAATGTGAAGGTAAACTGACCAAATATATGAGTCCTGCCTCTGGATAACCTGGGTGTATCTGTATAGCTGAGAGGTATGGCCCCAGCAGGGTATGGCCATTTTGTGCAGTTGAAAAAAGCACAAGGAGGGGATCCCCAGCCAGCATACTAACAAGGTGCTGCACCATTTACACAGAACCAGCAGTCTATTGTCTGTAGCTACCCCTCCACAATGGCAGGTGTGTGCCAGAATGTGTAGTCTACATGCCTCAGAATATTGGTCTCAGCTTCCTTCATCCTGTAGTTCCCTGGTAAATAACTGTGAGCAAGGAATGATAACTGTCAGTAGTTGATGGCATGATGCATCACAGTGTAAAGCAGTACATATGTCATAAAATCTATGCTACAACCAAACATGTCACACAAGCAGCACAGACAGCAATAGTGACAGTATACCCTGTATGTTATGCTCATTGTGTCTCCATATTGGCAATCTACAGATATCCTGCAGAAACAGTTTGCTAGGTATAGCTGTAGCACACAAAACCCTGAACTGGAGTCCAACCCTCCCTGGAATGGATGCACACACTCAGTATAGAAGGTTATACTTGGCATGCTCCTACACTTAGAGAAATGAAGCCCATGTCTCACAATGCAGTGGACTATGGATATTGGTTATTAGCAGCTGTCTGTGCACACACACCAAACTGTACACCACTGATACTTCACACACACATTGGATAGGAATACTCACACATATCTAAGGCAAACATAATATAATATGTCAAACATACACACAGAGAAACATGGGGAAGAGAAAGACCGATAGTAACAGAGAGAATCCCATTATGAGGCCTTTCCCACCCAGTACATATCACACTGGCCTATATTACATGATGTGCTGATGTCATTCACTGTAGAAATACCTTTGGTTAGCCCCAGTCTTATAGTCTCAGTAGTGCTTGTGATAACTGTGTAACACTACAGTCCAAATAATTATCCATGTAGCAACTGTAATCTCAGTCCTGTCAAATGTTAAGTTGTGTGAGTGTGTATGTTTCTAGATGAATGTGGTTGAGGCCATTCCAACACACACTAAACTTCCCTTACCCCTCCTTTAGCACTGCTGCTGATGTCACTCGGCTTCAAAGATACCATTTTACACCTCTTTAACATGTAAGCTTTCTGGTGCTTGTGATAACTGTGTAATACTATAGTCAAGCAAACTAGTTAGGTAGGAGTTTTAATCTTGGTCCTGGCAACTGTGATGATGTGTGTGTTTGTGTGAGAGAGTGTGTATGTCTTTGTAGACACCTGATTTTGTGGTCATTCACACTTACTACACTTCCCTTATCCCTCCTTTAGCACTGCTTCTGATGTCACTCACCTTCAAAGATACCTTTGGACAGCTCTCTAACAGAGTATCTCTGTTGTGTGTGTGATAACTGTGTAACACTGTAGTAGCAGTACATAGTTAGGTAGGGGTTCAAAACTCAGTACTAGCAAGTGTGTGTGTGTGTGTGTGTGTGTGTGTGTGTGTGTGTGTGTGTGTGTGTGTGTGTGTGTCAATCTGTCATCAGTATCCTGTGTTGGTGTGATTGTGCAATAACAGGATCCACTGGGGGTGGGTTTTGCTAAATTATTATATTGAGGACCTTGTATATGTCCCAATGTCCACATTACAAAGCCGACAGTTGTTAAACACCATAGAGGTTGGTGTACACAATCCACAGCCCTAAATGTGTAGTGCCATGTGGAATGACTATGTGACAGTATAGATTAGTGAACAATATAGGCAACCCTTCTAATACTCAGAGACCACTCTCTACCCACGGATCATACACAAACACACTTGCTTAGGCACCAACCACTATATTGGTAGTTCTCCTGCAAATTGCCTCACAGATAGTACCCATGGTGTAATTGCAGTGGACTACATGCTTGTTGACCACAACAGTGCCACTGACACCAGAAAGTACTTTGATGTGTTACATCTCCTGACTGTGTGTTATCCAGCAAGTAAAAGGACATGGCACCCTGTTCCATCCCCTCAGTAGCCTGATTAATGTGTACAGTGACTCTTGAGCCATGTTCCCAACAGGACACTTGCAACAACTGTAGAGTCTGCAAACATACCCCACAAAGGGAATACCATGCCTTATACACATGCCCTGTATGGACAGACACCAATAACTCCAATGAATCTCCGTATCATACTGTCTATGTGGGTGCAATCACTACCTCAGTTACATAGCCAGATCTCAACAAATGAGGTCAGGAATGCTACTTCTGAAGATACCAATCTGTCTAGACAACATGCTCAGAGACCTCAAGCACACTTCCACACTTCAAAAAACATGCATGTGGGACATGTGAATAACCCAGACACTGTCTATGCTATGGAATATAAATCACATACAAGTGAAGCAGTGCACATCACTGGCCACCCACAATGGAAATCTGGATGTGTGGATAGGGAATACAATACCCACCCCTGGAGACCACCCCAGTGACTATACTCCTGAGCCACACTAGGGACTATTTTCATGATGTCTGATGCCAGGGTATTCCCTTAGGCTAGCCTTGTAGAGCCTTCAGGCCCATTCACCTACACATCTATGAAGCAATGAACCTATGGATCTCAGTACTGGCAAGTGTGTGTGTGTGTGTATGTGTGTGTGTGTGTGTGTGTGTGTGTGTGTGTGTGTGTGTGTGTGTGTGTGTGTGTGTGTGTGTTTGTGTGTGTGAGCATGTGTGTGTGTGTGTGAATAGTAATCTCAGTGTGTTTGGTTAATGAACATCCCCTGTGGCTGTGGTTATTAGCAATCAGAGGTGTGTCCAAACCACAACATGTACCATTCTCCATTCTACAACAGATGCTGTAAATCAACATATACCTATGTACAGCACTCAGCCCTATAATCTGTGAGGCATATGCAATTACTGTGTTACAGACCAGGGATTTCCGTGCACATACTGAACCCTGCCTATGACATGGTGGATGTATTACCACACTGCCATACCCTGTGATCTTGCTGCAGAGCTACATCCTAGTGACACACATATGCCTAGAATAGAAATGGGATACAGCATGTGAGAACACATTCACTCACCACTTCACTTGTGGGGGGAGAGAGGGGTAAAGCTGGCACTGAATGTGTTGTCACAACTGTGGCCAGTGTTTGTTGTCTCAGGATAGGTATTATCATTGTGCAGTAACTCGCAGCACTTGTGTTTAATGCTGTCAAGGTTGTTGATGTAACTAACAAAGGCTGTTGTGACTGCCGTTAGTGTCTGCTGCATCTCTGCTGTCATAGACGCTTGTAGGGGATTCCATGAGGGATCCAAAGTTGTGTTTGAGGCTAATAAGAGAGTTCAACAGTCATCTGACACCACTTTTCTCTGCAACAGTGTCCTCCTTCTGATGTACACTTTAGTAATGGCAGGGGACCATCACATTGTCTCCCAATGTTTGGAGGACAGTGTCTGGGTTCAGTTGGCTCTGGCTAGTACCATGCATTTATGCATCTGTTTGTATAGTGCCTATGTGTATGATTCCACAGTCATGCAGCTATTTCCCACTGTCATGGGTGCAGTGAAAACATTCACCCCTGTTTTCATGGCTGCAAAGCCAGCTTTGGAGAGGTTTTGTAAAGTGGTTACCTTTGTGGGGGTGTGGCTGACATGATGAGTTCCATCTTGATTACAGCCTGTGTGAATCTCACCATGCAGGGATTGACATCTGTGGATGAGCAACAGTCCCATATTTAAGTAGTCAACACAGGTCAAGGTTGTTGCATCCTCTATCATGGGTCAGTATGAGCTGGTCCAGAGCAATGGAAATGACGAATCCCAGAAGTGTTGGGATACTGTACTGCTGCTGGGCCACATTCCCCAGGTGATAGAGGGGTAGTTAAAGACTCATACTATGGCAGTGTTGCATTGGACCATCATAGATGGCAGGGTGTTGAGGAATGTGCATTGATAGTCTAGGGATATAGATGTGGACCCACAGCAGGATATGGTCTGAATTGCACTATTACCCCAAGGCAGTTGTACTGGAAGTATCTCCCATGCATTATGATGGGATACTAGTCTGGAGGTGTTCCTAGCCATACACCTGTGGAGGTGTGGTGTTGTCCATGTTTGGGGGCTGATAGCTGTGGAATGTGTCACAGCCTAATACTGCAGGTCTGCTGTTTGCTGCTGTGAACCATCTCTCCATTACAGCAGACATGTGTCCTCCACTCTGACTGCTATGAGTGACTGCATCCTGACAGTTAGATATCTAATGTTGAGCAGCATAACCCTCAGATTGCATACATATGTAGATGTTATGGTGGTAATAACATTAGGAACACTGCCTAATAAGGCATCATAGGGTGGCAAGACACTTATCCAGTACCTGGAAACCCAGTGATGACAGATGTAGGATATCTGTGGCAAGTCATTGTGTTCTGTCAATCATGTCATCCCAAACAGAGAGGTACTAGATCCCCTAAGAATGACACAACATGTAAGTCAATGTTGCAGTCAATCTGTTGATAGTATCGCTGCATCATTCTGGGTGACAGGGGTACACTGTGCAGGGCTACTGTCACACCTGCCTGGACCACATAATCAGAGAGTTCAACCATGTCTCTTGTCATGTAGTCCAGGGAGGTGTGTCCCAAGTCATTCACACCCACATGGATACAGAGTGATACTCGTAGTTGTTGTGGAGTGCCATGACTGGCTGTGTCATGTGTTGGATGCTGGCATGTGATAGATATTTGCCTGTTACCTGCTCCATATTCAGCTTAGTGAGTGGGATATGTGTGTGCCTCAGTATTGAGTTGCCCATGATCACTGTATTGTGCAAGGTGGTTAGCCTTAGAAGCTTAGGTTGAGGGGCACACTGTGTAGGTTAAATATGTGTCCCTTGGCATGTTCCATGTTGCGGTGTCTGAGTGGGTGTTTGTCTTGCTGGCCTGTGCTGTTTGGGTAAATGTCCATTGAGTGCCTCTGGGAAGGTGGGTGTGTGGTTTTTCATTGTATGTCATGGCTATCAAAGTGTGTGTCATGGTGAGCAATGTGTTTCACATGGTGTGGTGCAGGTGTTGATCATATCCTCATGTCCTGGAAGTCCAGTCTTTGCTGGAGAGTACATATATCCACATTGGGTGATATATAGGTAACCCTCACAGGTCTGAGTGTTTGGAGTTTACATGGGAGGTTTGTCTGTGTATATGAGGCAGTTGCAACAGTGCATCAGAATGGACAAGTGCTCCAGGTTAATGGGTGAAAGCACAGATAACCACCCTACAAACATGCCAAGAGGGGTGGACATAGCTAGTAAGTACCAGGGCTACATCTGTGAAAAACAAGTACTGCTGACAGCTCCCAGGTGAGCCACATGTCTTGATACAATAACCTGGTGAAGTTCCAAACCATAATGCTAGTTGAAGTGCAAGACAGGAAGAACTAGCATGATGTACAGGTGGAACAGAAGGCAGACTGTCTGCCACCTGTAATACTTCACAACAGCTGTGCAGTTACCAGGAGCTTTGGCCATGTGAAAATTCAGTAAGCTCTGTAGCACATGCGGTAACTATGTAACACTATAGTAGACATACCTAGATAGGCAGGAGTTCTAATCTCAAAGCTGGCAAGTGTGTGTGTGTGTGTGTGTGTGTGTGTGTGTGTGTGTGTGTGTGTGTGTGTGTGTGTGAATCATGTGCTGTCTAGCTTGCATTATTTTTGACCTGTGTACTACCCTTTACACTTCCCTTCACTCCAATTTAGTAGTCATGTCAATGTCATCCACTTTAGAAGTACCATTGAAAGATGTAGAAGTGTGTAAGCTCTGTGGTGCATCTGACAACTGTGTAGCACTATAGTAGGAATACCTAGATAGAAGGAGTTCTAATCCCAATACTGGTGTGTTTGCATGTGTGCATGTGTAAATCATGTACTGTCTGGCTTATACCATTTTTGACCTGTATGCTACCCTTCACACTTCCCTTCACTCCAATTTAGTAGTCCTGTTGATGTCATCCACCTGAGATGTATCTTCGGAAGAGGTGGAACTGTAGAAGCTAGTTCTGTGGTGCATCTGATAACTGAGTAGCACTATAGTAGGAATACCTAGATAGGCAGGAGTTTTAATCCTAATGCTGGCAACTGTTTGTGTGTGTGTGTGTGTGTGTGTGTGTGTGTGTGTGTGTGTGTGTGTGTGTGTGTGTGTGTGTGTGTGTGTAAGAATCATATCTTATGTGGCTTATACCATTTTGATGTGTATACCATACATGTCTGGTGACCACCTCCCGCTGCCATTACTTTATATAGTGTGGTAACAGCATCTGTCTCACATGCAGCAGATTAAACCATTTCACAGTCCTCTGTATAGATGTGTCTGGCATATCCATATGTTTGCAATCTATATGTGGTCAGAAGTGTATATCATGTATCTCTCATGTTCTGACTCAATGTGTTATTAATTTTTACCTTGCATTGACTGTTTCTGTGAATTATTTGTAATATCATTGGAGCTTTTCTCCCCGGGCCTCCACTGAAAATGGACATATATCCAGCTGGACTAGCCCGGTCAACAAATGTAAAATAAATAAATAAAATAAATAAAAGTGGTCTGTGTGCATTAACAATTCCCATGTATGTGATATTATAGACAAATAGGCCACAGTGAGTGTATTTCACATATGGCAGCATGAGGTATCATACCTGACTGAAACATCATGCTGATATGACGTCTGCTGCTCTCACATGTGGCCAGCCTTGTAGGTGCAATACATGAGTTCAGATGCATGGTTTTACAGGTGAACTGTTCCTGTTATAGGTCACATTACAGGCTGGAAGAGGTGTGAACTGTCATATTGTGGTCCTAATTAGTATGTAACAGGAACACCTTGCATCTTAAGAGGGGTGTGTACACAATTTATATCCACTGTATACCACTAATGTTTCACACATGATGCCACCTTTGGCTGTTTGTACAGCCCATTTTGCTGGCCTCTGTCCAGACATCTTGGCACTGACAAGTTGTGAGGTATGCTACAGGAATGTTGAATTCATGTCAGATAGGTCCCATTGGTGACCACTGTGATGCAATACAGTTAACCCCAGCACAAGTGAACATGCACAACAAGCAATATAGCTATTACATAAAGCAATTTAGCTATTACTGATGGTTGTGTGCATGGTAAATTGCATGTGCTTCACATGCCTGGGGTATTGTCAGGCAACAACAGAACAATGCCATACTCACCAGTTTCAGGGTGCTGTCCCATGTGCAGACCAGAGGGTCTTAGGTAGTTGTGAGAGGGAGTTATTGTCAGCAGACTCACATGTGGCCTTGGTACAGGATGGATGCAGTATGTCTGCACATCTGCAGTACTAACTGCAATAATACACAATGTCCTGTCCTCACCATAGATGTGCACTTCTGTGCATTAGAAAACCCCATGCACAACTGCAGTTGGACCTGACACATGCATGTAGATACAATACAGATACATGTATGTCTGATACATTATTGTACTAATCCACACTGGGCCCTTACCTGCACACTCCTCATCCAGTGTGTGTGTGTGTGTGTGTGTGTGTGTGTGTGCAACCCACATCCACAATGCTTCCCTCAGCATCATGGGTTGTGCATTGGGTGCGTGTCAAAAGTTTGGCAATGAGTTCCTCGGTGGGTGCCAGTGAGGGCTGGATGGCTGAGCCCCCACCTGTGGCTAGCCAGTCCCTTGCTACAGCAGCTGCCCATTGATGGGCATGGTAGATGAGGTCAGTGGCCAAGTGCTGCACATGCTCATAAGTTCTGCTGTGCAGGCTGGCATCATTTACTTTGTGGACCCTGTGTGATTTTTACATCATGCACAAAGGCCACTATGACTAGGACCTCAGATATTGCACAGACTTTTTTTTACAGAGACAGCACATGACTAATTATCAACAGTGTACACTATATACAAACACATGAGATGCAGCACTGTATGAACATGCATTGTACTCCTAGTCCTGTTGTGTCATATTCCTCCCTATGAGGACCAGTACATTTCATAAACTACTATTCAAATTTGTGTAGAAGGTTGTCAGTGTCTGTGTTCCTTGCAGATGGGCTGTCAAAGCTTCTCAGGCTTGGCTTGCATACAGTATGTAATGGAGCTGGAAGCATATGTCTGAGTTCGTGTAGGATGCAGACTGGAATGTCATCAGTCCCCAAGAGGACTTGCTATTTTTATATTAAAGTGGGCAGTTTGCACCTGAACCATGATGATGAGGCTAGTGGTGCATGTGGTGTGCATATCCACCTATACTGATGTTGAGCCAGGGTGGTGATGTTTGCCCGAAACGTGTCTGCAGCAGGTTGGCTGTAGCGATGGTGTGTGTGTATGTGCTATGATTGACCTCCATTACAGGGTGGTCTGGGTTGCTGCCTATGAGACTGCAGACATATGTGAAGATGGCCTTCTGGTTGCCCTCAGTGGATGTGTCCAATTTATACTCATAGTCAGCCTTACAGTAATCCACCTGTGACCTACTATGGTCATCCAGACAAAGGATGACATGCTGGCCAGTTGGTGCCTGCTCCTTCTGTCCCCTGTACAGCCAGTATAGCATCTCATTATGTGCTTTGTGCACTACAGCTGTCCAGCAAAGGGGTTTACTGTACTTTGGTTGAGACAGGTAGTTAGGTATTGCTGAGACCATACAGCTATGTGGGTGGTCATATCAATGTTTGTAGTAGGCATGGACACAAGGTCATAACACAGCTGGACACCTCTCTGTTTCCTACATGATAGTCCTGCTTATGGCAGTACCCATGTCTGTGTCAGGACAATGCAACAACCATTAGCTGTGGAAGTGTTACTCTGTTGGATGCACACACATTAACATTATACACGTGTACAACATGTACAACTCAGTTACATGTTGTTTTGCATCCCATATCAGGTGTTATGAGGCAGCAAGGTACACCTAACCATACATGCATACATGCATACATCTGCACAGGTAATAACTACTATGCATTTCTGTTCTATGTCAGTATGGCACACTGTCATAACACTTTTGTTGCTCAGTCATACCTGTCAACCTGGTAGGGGGCAACATGTGGAGGATGCCGTACATACATGGTGGGCTATGGACCAACATTAGTGACACTGTCTTCACATAATGTAACACACATACATCATTTGATATTTGGGTAGCCTTTGCATTTACAGTCATTCCCTGGAGGATGTGCAATGCTCCTATGGCAGACAGAGAGAGGAATGGCT
The DNA here is from genome assembly GCF_019279795.1 of Protopterus annectens. Lineage (NCBI taxonomy): Eukaryota > Metazoa > Chordata > Ceratodontiformes > Protopteridae > Protopterus > Protopterus annectens. Next base: position 1,789,014,494 of record NC_056735.1, on the reverse strand, counting down.
AGCAATGTGGCAGTGAGCGTTAGGGACATTTACTGATTCGTGTACAGCTGGTATTGGTACAGAGCTAGTAGATATGATGGACAGATGGGAGGTGGATATATTGTGTGTGCCACAGACAAGATGGAAGGGGGTTATGTCTGTGTGTGCATCATACTCGGGTACAAATAGTTTTAACATGGTGTGTCTGTGAGTGGAAATGATGTAGGTGTTAACCTAATAGAGCATTATGCCAAGAGTGTGTATGGCAGTGATAAGAGCATCATGTAAGCAAAGGTTTATGTGGCTGTGAATTAATGGTCAAATGATGACAGTTGTTAGTGCATATGCTCCACTAGATGCATGTGTGATGGATAAGACTGATGTACTTTGCAGTGTTTGGATGAAGCTGTGGTGAGTGTACCCAAGGGTGAGAGAATAGTGATTGGAGCGGACTTTAATGGGCATGTTGGTGAAGTGAACAGAGGGGATGAGGAAGTGATGGGTAGGTATGGTGTTAAGAAGAGGAATGCAGAAGGTCAGATGATTGTGGATTTTGCGAAAAGGATGGACATGGCTATGGTGAATACGTATTTTAAGAAGAGGGAGGAGCATAGGGTGATGTACAAGAGTGGAGGAAGATGCACACAGGTGGATTATATCCTATGTAGGAGGGCCAGTCTGAAGGAGATTGGAGACTGTAAAGTGGTGGCAGGGGAAAGTGTAGTTAGGCAGCATAGAATGGTGGTCTGTAAGATGACATTGGTGATCAAGAAGAGGAGGAGGAGTGTGAAAGCAGTGCCAAGGATTAAATGGTGGCAGTTAAAAAAGTGTGATTGTGAAGTGGAGTTTAGGGAAGAGTTAAGACAGGCACTGGGAGGCAGTGGAGAGTTACCAAATAGCTGGGTAACTACAGCAGAACTAGTAAGGGAGACTGCTAGAAAGGTGCTTGGTATGACATCTGGACAGAGGAAGGAGGACAAGGAGACATGGTGGAGGAATGAGGAAGTAAAGGAGAGTATACAGAGGAAGAGGTTGGTGAAGAAGAAGTGGGATTGTCAAAGAGATGAAGAAAGTAGACATGAGTATAAGGAGATGAGGCGCATGGCAAAGAGAGAGGTGGCGAAAGCTAAGGATAAGGCGTATTGAGAGTTGTATGAGAGATTGGACACTAAAGAGGGAGAAAAGGACCTATACCAATTGGCTAGACAGAGGGACAGAGCTGGGAAAGATGTGCAGCAAGTAAGGGTGATAAAGGATAGTGAGGGAAAGGTACTCACAAGAGAGGAGAGTGTGTAGAGTAGATGGAAAGAGTATTTTGAGAGGCTGATGAATGAAGACAATGAGAGAGAAGGTTGGATGATGTGGGGATAGTGAATCAGGAAGTGAAACAGATTAGCAAGGAGGAAGTAAGGACAGCTATGAAGAGGATGAAGAATGGAAAGGCTGTTGGCCCAGATGACATACCAGTGGAAGCATGGAAGTGCTTAGGAGAAATGGCAGTGGAATTTTTAACTAGATTGTTTAATGAAATTTTGAAAAGTCAGAGCATGCCTGAGGAGTGGAAAAAAAGTGTTTTGGTACCTATCTTTAAGAATAAGGGTGATGTGCAGAGTTGCAGTAACTACAGAGGGATAAAACTGATCAGTCACAGCTTGAAGTTATGGGAAAGAGTAGTAGAAGCTAGGTTAAAAAGGGAGGTGATGATTAGTGATCAGCAGTATGGTTTCATGCCAGGAAAGAGCACTACAGATGCAATGTTTGCTCTGAGAGTGTTATTGTAGAAATACAGAGAAGGTCAGAAGGAGTTGCATTGTGTCTTTGTAGACTTGGAGAAAGCATATGACAGGGTGCCTAGAGAAGAGTTGCGGTATTGTATGAGGAAGTCGGGAGTGGCAGAGAACTATGTAAGAATGGTACAGGATATGTACGAGGGTAGTGTGACAGCGGTGAGGACTGCAGTGGGAGTGACAGATCCATTTAAGTTGGAGGTGGGATTACATCAAGGATCAGCTCTGAGCCCTTTCTTATTTGCAGTGGTGATGGACAGGTTGACAGATGAGATCAGACAGGAGGCCCCGTGGACTATGATGTTTACAGATGACATTGTGATCTGTAGTGAGAGTAGGAATCAGGTTGAGGAGACTCTGGAGAGGTGGAGATATGCTCTAGAGAGCAGAGGAATGAAGGTCAGCAGGGCTAAGACAGAATATATGTGTGTAAATGAGAGGGAGGGTGGTGAAATGGTGAAGATGCATGGAGTAGAGTTGGTAAAGGTGGACGAGTTTAAGTACTTGGGATCAACAGTTCAGAGTAATGGTGAATGTGGAAGAGAGGTGAAGAAGAGAGTACAGGCAGGGTGGAATGGGTGGAGAAGAGTGTCAGGAGTGATTTGTGACAGATGGGTACCAGTAAGAGTGAAAGGGAAGGTCTACAAGAGGGGAGTGAGACCAGCTATGTTATATGGGTTGGAGACAGTGGCATTGACAAAAAGGCAGGAGTCAGAGCTGGATGTTGCAGAGTTAAAGATGTTAAGATTTGCAGTCGGTGTGACTAGGATGGATAGGATTAGGAATCAGTATATTAGAGGGTCAGCTCATGTTGGACAGTTTGGAGACAAAGCAAGAGAGATGAGATTGCATTGGTTTGGACATGTGCTGAGGAGGGATGATGGGTATATTGGGAAAAAGATGCTAAGGATGGAGCTGCCAGGTAAGAGGAAAAGAGGAAGGTCTAAGATAAGGTTTATGGACGTGGTGAGAGAGGACATGCAGGCGGTTGGTGTGACAGAGCAAGATGCAGAGGATAGGAAGAAATGGAAAGAGATGATCCGCTGTGGTGACCCCTAATGGGAAAAGCCGAAAGATGATGATGATGATCAGTGGAAAGGCTACAAATGCCTAAAGAAACATTCCCGGCCACAAAAATGAAAAAGCATCTGTTTTCCAGACCTGCTTGCCAGGAGTCCTGTTGCAGAATGTGTTTAGTTGTCTCATTTGAAAGGAAGCAAATCGATCCATTTGAGGTGTTCACCACAACTGGATCAATTCCTGGAAGACCTCCTCATTTAATTTCCATTTGTGAGGGTCCATCTTGGTCATGCTCAGCTTGTTTGCCTCTACATTTTGCTTTGATGGAATGTAGTATGCTTAGAGGGATAAATAATGCCTCAGAATAACCTCCCAAGCTGCCATAGCTACACTGCATAGAGGGTAAAACCTAGTCCCCTTCTATTTGTTTATGTACCACATCACTGTGATGTCATCTACAATTACTCCCAGAGATCCTGGGGACCACAGAAGATTAAGAGATTTTATAGCATGGATCACAACTAACATCCCTTTGACATTTTTATGCTTTTGGCCTGTCTGTTTTGTTCCAAAGACCCTGCACTTTTACCCTATTAAAACTACCGCAAGCAAAATCTGAAGCAACAGTTGTCACAGACTGAGCTGGGTTGGAAGAGAGATTAGGAGATCTGAATTCAGGGCAATTTGTCGTATTCACCAAAATAGTTCTTTCTTCACAAAACCCAAGACTGGAATTTGAAATTCCAGAGAGTGAGAGTTTGTGGTCCATATAGTTCTAAAAGGCATTGGATTTTTCTGTGGAACTTGACAAGAAGAATTATGAGAATCATGGTGCGAGTGTGTGTGCGAGTGAGTGGTACGGATGAACTACCACAGCAGGGATAGCTACCCGGTGACATAATCCTTGGCTCGAGATTATTGTCACTGTTGAAGTGGCACCCCAACTAGATGTGAAAAATGGGTTGAGGATGGATGGATGCCACAAACTATGGAATCCTGTTATACTCACTGGCTGAAGTATGAGATTAAATAAGCTGAGGAAGATTTCCAGATACAAGTTCAGTGTTTCCTAGATAAGGAATGCCTTAGGCAGGGAAGTCTCTTTAAGACATCCTAGAGACACAAGCCTGTGAGAAGGAATTAAGGAGATTTTTGACTGTAGATCTGAAAGCCCAGGTTAAGAAGGAGATTTGTAACCCATGAAAAGGATCCCTGACACATAGCAAAATACTCTGCAAAGACAAGTAAGTCATCTAAAAAGGAAATGTATGACTTACCCTGTATTCTGCAACATACTATCACTTGATGTTAACACCTTTGGAGCTGTGGATAACCCAAAGTGTAGTACAGACAACTGATAATGTGAAACATACACTAAAATCTGACGAAACATTCTAATTCTGTGGCAATAGCAATTTAAAGATAAGCATCTTTAAGTCTGGATTTACCACTAAACCCAGAAGTGGAATGAATGGTAACAGACTCTGTAAGGTGAACATTTTGAACTTTGGTACTTTTATAAACAAATTGAGAAAGGATAGGTCAAGTACTGGTCTCCATGAAGGATCCTTCCTTGATACCAGAAGCATTCTGGAATAAAACCTTTTTCTCTTTGGTTATGAGGAACTGGTTCTATAACCCCCAAGAACCTGAGGAAAACATCTATTTCTTTCAGTGGATGAAGGTGGATTCCCCAAAAAAGAGGTATGTCTAGCCATTACCATTTGTAGCCCTCCTGAACTGCTCTCAGATTTAAGTTGTCTGAAACAATGCATTGCCATAGAGGAAGACTTAGAATCAGTTTTTGGGACAGATGTGAAAAGGAAGAGGCAAGGGAGGGTGGAGGAAAAAGAATGCAGGCATAGACATTCTGAAGTAGAAGCTTGTCAGTTTTTCTGAAAGAACCCCTGCTTTGTTAGACCCCTCTTTCCATTTCTTTTTAGATCCCTGTTTGCTGGAAACCTGCTGTGATTGTTTATTTTGTCTTTTGAAAAAGGAACCAGGGATTTTGGAAGAGTTAGAGAAGGGGGGTCTGAAAAATTTTAGTAACTCCCTGGATCAGTTTACCTTTTTCATAAAACTGTTTGAGTACCAGAGTAGCAGAAAATTCAAACAAAACCTCCTTATCCAAAGGAGAATTCAAAACCTCATATTTTACTTCTTCAAAAACATTTGATTATATATTAAGGCAAATGTCTTATCACAGTAGTAGTAGTAGTTGTAGCCCTAGGCACAGATTCACACACAATCATACACACTCTTGAAGAATATTTAGGCACTTGAGAAAAGGTAGCAATGATTGGATTCAGAAAGGACCTACCTTCTGAGGGTAATGTGGTAGAAACATTCCTCATAGTGTCTACACTAGTCAAAATGTACTTCAACATATCTATAAGGTGGAGCTGATGAGTAAGAAATGACTAAATCTTTCAAAGGCTTGACCATCCCTGTCAGAAAGTGGAGGCTTAGCATGGACTAGTAGTTTGTTAATAGCTGGAGAAAAAAAAGAAATACCTGCTTGGTCATACCTGAAGTGAAAAAACAAATATGTTGTTAGACTAAGTTTCTTATAAAGTTTGTCTGCCTTTTTAGTGCATAAAAATTGGCTATTAAGCATTCTCAGGATTTGTTTAAATTATCTTTCTGCTCCATAGGATTCAAAGCCTGCAATAATCCCTTAGTTAAGGTAAGCAATTCATCTTTATTAACAGATACACTGTCTTCAGATGAAATATGTCAAACCTTTTATTTCTTTTTCTTCAGATGAAATATGTCAAACCTTTTGTTTCTTTTTTCTAAAGATATCATTAGAAAGAGACTAACTAAAGGATGTCTATTCATCCCAGGAGAAAGGTCTCTTACCTAGTCATCCCAGGAAGAATCTCCCTAAGATACTGCACTAGAAAGTCCTGTGGGAATCAAAGAATGGCCCGAGGAATAAGTTGTGCCACCGCAAAGTCTCCTTCCAATGGCAGAGGTATAGACTGAGCCTGCAGTATAGGCAAGGGCTGTTTATTCTTTATATATATATTTATTTATTTATTTATTTATTTATTTATTTATTTATTTATTTATGTATTTTAGTTATTGCAGGAGAAGGAACCATAGGACTGGTAAGGTTATATATGTTTCTGCCAAGGAAGAAGCCTGTTGTCTATAACTGCTGCTGAAACAAGTCAGTCAGAAGGTAAGTTGAGTTGTCACTCTAGTGTTTACAAGTAGTACATGTAGCTACATTTCCCTACACAGTCACACAAATATCACAAAATTATATGCACAAGCAGTATATTTCAAATTCTTTATAATTCATAGTTTTTCCAAGCTGGGAGGAGGAAATATTAGGATTCAGGAGCCCTGGAGTATGGTCCTAGCAAGGCCTGTCCTGGATGTTTTGCAAAGGTATGTACAGAAGACCAAATAGCTGCCTGTAGCATGCTTCTAGAATCCATCCACTTCCAGTATGCTTTTCACAGAAAGTGTTAAGTACAAATACAGATAAATCATTACAAAGTGTACACAAGCACAAAAATACAGTTGTAATCCTTTAATTATTTCAGTTCACACATAAAAAGTATAAAGGCAACACATATTTTATCATAAAAAGTATCCATAGTTAATAAGTCATCTGGTAATAACGCTAAATAAATAACTCCTGTGATAATACATTTCCACTAAAATGTCAACATAGTAAATTGCTGGTATTCTTAAAATGATACAATCCTTATTATATGTCAAAACATAGAAACAAAAATACTATTTCTGTATGGAAAGGTTCCCCAAAGGGAACTTATCTGCCAGAGATGGAAGGTCAGAACTGATCATTGATCTTGTAAAGCCCAGAGGTGCTCTCTTGAAGGCAGTAAGAAACTACTAAAGAAACTGGCTTCCAGGCTGCTGTTTTCTTCCTCTGCAGTTTGTGATACAGCAGCCTGGGTGCATGTGTCGACAGGTGCCAGGCACTTCAGAAGGCTGACTGGCTGAAATAACTATAAGCTACTGCAGAATTGAGAATCATGGACATCAATCATTAACTGAAACCAACAACATAACAGTTTAGCTTTATATTTATTGGATTGCCAAGTACTGAAAAACAACTTACTAATGTGGGCTGAATGGGGAAAATATCAGATCCACTTCTTACTTAGTAAATCTGTTCATTTTAGAGACGTTCATGCAATACCATATTTTAGATACAAAGATATTTATTTTAGGAGCTGTGTTTTAACATAAGTATCTCAAATAATTCATTCCCACAATCACTATTTATAACCCTTAATATAGCAATAGAATTTTGTCAGGTCATGTTATGTAACATAGAGGGTTATGACTGGATCTCCATTTGTAACCATATTACTATGTATTTGATATATGGATGTCAAGAAATTCACCTCAAGAGCAAGGGATTTTATCTACACCATGTAATACTAGTTACAAAAAAAAACACAAGTGAGTGCTGTCACATAGACACCAAGTACATATAATTGCAGGATATATTCAGGGGCAGTTTTTAAATGTTCTTCTAATTTAAATAAGTTATTTACAGACTGATGCCTTTAAACTTCTGTGCATATATGAAGCAAGTTATTCAGGGACAATTGATAGTGAAGGAACATTCCTTCAGTGAAACTCAACCTTAACAGCACTGAGGAGACATGTAACATTTTTACACACATCTGAAAGTGCTTTTATGGTTGGGTGTTATGCTACAGTAGCCTTTTACTGTTTTTTTTTTTTTTTATGTTTGCCTGATTTTGGTGAGTAAATACAGAGCTCCATGCACTATAATTATATATTCTGAAATGAAAAAAGAAAAGTCTAGTTCACAATCCACTAAAAATGACATGTAAGACTATCATACCCATAGCCGGCCTTAGACATAGGCCAACTAGGCAGCCGACTAGGGCACCACTCTAGCAGGGGTGCTTTTCCAGTATTTATTTGGTGTAGGTAGACCAGGATGGGGGCACCAAATGGTGTGGTGGGGGGCGCCGTGGAGCCCTTTTGCCTAGGGCACCAGTTGACCAAAGGCCGCTCCTGATCATACCTTTCAGTAATGATTTAGAAGGTGGGAAGGTTAATGGGTCAAATACACTCTAACCCCTTTGCCAAAGAAAATTGTTGACAGCAAAAGCCTTAATAGATTTTATTTTTTCCTGTTAGAACAGCTTTACAATTGATATTAAGTAATGTGATGCAGGGTGTACATTGACTCGCAAAGAGGGTATGAGAGACTTTACTACTCTTCTCCCACATGCGCGCACGCGCACACACACACACACACACACACACACACACACACACACACACACACACACACACACTAAGCTGTTTTAGACATTTTTCCATTGATTGTCTTTTCAGAATATATTGCAGTTTAGTCAGTTTGCATTTCATTCATTAACCTAGACCCAGTTTGGAACAACATTTCTCAAAAGCAGATGGCAGTTTTCATGTTCATGTCTCAGCTTGTTTCCTGTGGGTCAAACCAGGTCTGAAAAAGACTATTTTGAAAGGTGACTTTCAGATGTTTCTTTATAAGGAACACAGCTAAATATATCATGGTAATTATCAAATATGATTGCAAATAATGGCAAAAGTAAGCAATATTTAATGTGTGTGTGTATTTCCGTTTATGTTTAAGGACGCTCCTTCTGTAAACTGAAAAAAAATGGCACATCTCTGCAAAAAGAAATCAACAGGACGTAGAACAATATAATTGTTTTCATTTCCTGAGCATGAAAGTCATGTTCTGATATATACTGGAGGCTGAACATTTTCTTGTAGCATGATGTAGATGTGCTTTATCAAAGTCCGAGCAGCACAGATTTTAAGATAAAAAGTATGCTAACATTTGGATATTCTTAATAATAATGATAATAATGTACTTCTTTCATGCATTGTGACCTACAGAGACAATGTGCAGCCATATTCTGTGATTTTTGTATTGTCTGATATGATGTGAGAATTAATGGCTCATATTGACTAAGTGAAACTGCATTTTTTTTTTGTTATAGTATGGTGATCTGCATATGTTTATTAGGTAGAATGACTCATGTTTAAGCACAGATTAGACTTTAAATAAGGTAAAAATTAAATACAGCCATGAGTTTCAGGAAGTGAAGATAAAAGTGTACTAAAACCACTAATGTATTACTCCTTTTTAGAAAATATAGTTGTTAATGAACTCCTATTCATGGAGGCTCACAGAAATTCATAAAGAAGCTTTCAGGGCTTAATAAAACAAAATCCAAATATTTCATACATTTATGGAAAAAGAATGCCTACAATATAAATATAATGGATTTATTAAACTCTTATTATAGAATTAAACAACTTTGATCTAAATCAGCAAAAATGGATAATTAAGAAATATCTCTGCAGAATAAATAAAGGGATATGCTGTGCTTAGCTAGCAGGAAGCATGTTTTTCATTTGTTTAATTCTTTAGTTTTGAGCAAAGATGTAATCAGTTATTAAAATGAATCTTTTCTGTGATAATTATTGAATGAGTAATTTGTGAAGGACTAATGCATTTTCCTTCCAGTCTTGTAAACAGATTTCTTCTTGGAGAGTGACACATATTACCTTATCCTAATTATGTTATATGTTGTCACCAAAAATAAGGATATCAAGCAGACAGCTTTCCAGTCATTTATTCTGAGACAGATGATGTCGACCTTAAAATAAGAATGAATGACACATATGCTGTTTATCAGCAATCATTCCCAAGTGCAAAGTGAGCAAAGAGAAAGAAAGCAGGCAAAAAAGGATACTGGTGTTAACTTTAATGATTAAAATTCAAAAAAGTACTGTAATAACCACCAAAATGGTAACAAGGTAAAAACAGTGTAATGTGCAGATGAGTTGGACGTAATGCTAGGTATGCTGATCACAGTAACGTTCAGTAGAAATTTTGAAAAAATACCTTTGATAACTGAAATTTAAAGCAGAACTGCTGAGGTTTAAATGTATGAGAAAAAATAAGTATAAACAAAGGCATGAAAGAATAGACAATGTGTCACAGATGGAATGAATGTATGGGAACTGATGTGTAGGACAAATGGGAACAGATAAGCTGCTTTACAGAAAAGGAATCTTCTGAATACACTCACTTCTGATAATTCCACATCTAGAATACCTTTTTTATTTCTTGTAGTCAAAGGCAGAAATGGAAATTAGACAGAAACTGAGGGAGCAGTAGAGAGCAACCACATTAGGCTAAGAAAGAGATGCATTATGATAAAAGACTCAAGAGTACTTGACATGTCCTTATTGGGTTAGACAGGAGACAGGGTGGTATGATACAGACATATCATTATCTGAGAGCCAAGTATGTTGGGATAACAGTGTGAATAATAAAGGGAGAAGGTTGTAGAATAAGTGATAGGGCAATATTTAGAACTGACTTAGAACATTTCTGTTTTATGCAGATAAGGCTTTAAAATTATTGACATTAAAAATAAATAGCAAAAGAGAAGGGAGTGACTGCAGTAAAAGTCTTAGTTGGAGTATGTATATAGACAGCGCAGTTGCATAAGATGAACTTTCCATAACAATAGATGTTCAAAGGATCACTGCTATAGTAGCCTTAGCTATATGAGTTATATCCTGTCAAGGTTGTAACAGTTGGCCAGCTTCCAAAGCATTTGGGCACCTTCCATGCGCTCAAATTGTCAAGCAGCTCAAGGTGAGTAGACTAAAATACAAGTTTGGGTGTGAAGCCCTTCCAAGCTCTCCTGCCGAGAGAGAGAGAGAGAGAGTGACGGGGGGGTCTGACACTTGAAAAGGACAATGCTGGGAACAAAAAACAAATAAATAAATAAATAAATGCTTACACCCTGACAGAAATACAAACAAAAAAACAAGGGTGGTGGAGGGAGGGAGGGTGTGGCTACTGCAGCAGTGATCATTCGAACAACTACTTTTATGGTAAGTTTACTTACACAACTGTAGTCTGGTTATCACACTGATCACTGCTGCAGTAGCCTTAGCTACATGGGTAGATTACCATAGATAACTACATTTGGGATGTGGAAGTTACCCTTGGACAATGCTCATAACAAAGCTTTATCTGGACCTAGAGAAGGAATCATGCTTATAGTGCTTTGTAAAAGTATGTACACAGGACCAAGTAGCACCTTCTATTATACTTCTAGCATCCACACCTTTCCAAAAAGCCATAGATGAAGACAAGGCCCTGGTTGAGTGGGCCTTGACCCTCCCTTGGATAGATGTTTTTATGGTGACTATAATAAAAGGTAATACCCTTAGACAACTATTTGGAAATAGTATGTTTGGTCACAGATTTCCTTCTTCTTACCTTTACAAGATATGGAATAATTGATCCAAAAATCTGAAAGATTTAGTTCTGTCAGAATAGTACCTGAGTTATCTATGGAAATCCATGATATGGAGTATATTTTCTCCCTCATTTTTAGGTTCAGGACAGAATATGGGGAGTGGATAGTCTGACTTAACGTAAACTCAGGAACAACTTTAGGCATGAAAGAAGGATTCATTCTCAAATAAACCATGTCCCTATGGCAAAAAAATAGGGCTGACTCACCAAAAGTGCTTGTAACTCTGATATCCTGTTTTTGCTAAGGTCAGAGCAATCAGTAAAACTGTTTTCCATGTAAAAACAACTTTTAAGTCAGTCAGGTTAGCTGGTTCAAATATAACAAGTGTTAGCATCCCTAACACTAAAATTAAGATCCCAAGGAGGGGCTACAGCTTTTCTTAGAAGCTTCTTATGCAAACCCCCTTTCAAGAACATTTTGACATGAGACTCCTTTGAAAGTGGAAGATCCATGGGCAGACATGCTGAAATGGAAGATAAGTGACCCTTGATAGAGGAATAAGAAAAGCCATAGGATAATAACTCACACAGATATTGTAAAACCAGAGAACACCTAACCCTGAATGGGTGCTGGTTATGTTGTTGACACCAACTTGAAAACCTTTTCAATTTGTTAATATATGATTTTCTAGTAGCAGGCATTCTTGCCTCCATTAGTGCCCAAAGCATATCCTCAGTAAGCAGGGTCCTAAAGGGAATTAAGACCCTATCATTCAAGCAGTCATTTGAAGATGATTAACACTGGAGTGAATCAAGCACCCTTCTTCTTGTGTGAGCAGATGCAGAGTGAGGAAGCTTGCAGTAATTGCCCCTGGCTATTTCCAAAAGAAGGAAAAGCCATGGTTGCTTGGGCTAGAAGAGAGGAGATTCCATCTGAATCTACAGAAGTACCCTGGATATTAGCATGAAGGATAGAAAAGCATACGTGAACAATCCTGTCCGAAGAAAAGAAAAGGCATCTGTTTTCCACACTTTCTTGCATGGAGTACTGAAACAGAATCTTGCCAGTTGATTATTCAGAGAGGAGGCAAAGAGTTCTACTTGAGGAATTCCCCAAAGATAGATCAAATCTTGAGAGTGACTTCTTTTGGGAACCCCCTTTCCATTTTTTCTTAAACTTTTGTTTACTTGAATATTACTGATACTGTTTACTCTGTCCCATGGATTCATGAATCTCTGTGCAAGAATAAGGCTATTTTTGCATGCAGAGGTTCATGTCCATTTAGGATGGCAGCATGCCTTGCATATGCATGAAGGCATGCTGCTATTTAAACTAAATGGACAAGAATCAGGACCGAGCACAGGGGGCATGTGTCAGCAGTGCCTGCACCTGAAACACGCCCTCTTCACTCTGAAAGTGCTGTACAGCACTTTCTGACACAGATGAGTGTCAAACTTTATAATATTAGAGCCCGGCTTTAATATTATATAGTAAATGAGTGTCCGCAGACACTGAAATGTAAATAGTTAACATTTCAGTGTCCACAGGAAAAAAAAAATAAAAAACACAAACACTTAGAAGGCAGCAGCCTTCAAGTGCATACCCCCAAATGTATGCACTCTTGCCCTACATGCATGGAAGCAGTAGAGCAAGAGGAAAGGAATACAAAATAAAAAATGTAATAATATTTTTTTTCATGAAATGAATCCAAAGTTTAGGCACTGCACAGCTTATTGGCATGGCACTCCGCTATGCTTACCCTGACTGAAATCCTGAAAATGATGGACAAGTGCTACTGTGATAGAAAACATCATTAAGCTGCTGTAGCATAGTGGTACTGCGATAGTATAGCATGTAGAACATGCTCAGGTCAAATCTCACCCTCTGGCAAATTGTTTAATAAACTTTTAAGGAATGTGAATGATAGATGTCAATCATATGGCTCATGTATAGCACAGTAGGGGTGAGAATATGTAAAATATAAATGTAAAAAATAATTTATAAATTAAATGAAAAAAATAGATTTAAGCAATGCTTTGCTAGTGTAAGCATTGCTTACCTGCTTTCAGTTCTGCTTAGCTGCTGTAAGCATTGCTATGTGGATTTGCAAGGAGCTAAGCATAGTGCAGCATATTAAAACCAGCCAAGCAAGAAAAAGTGTGGGAAAACTGCCCTATTTAAACTGCACAGGTGAGACTACAGCCATAACCATTTGAGATTGCACACAGCAGGACCAAAATGTTTGCCGTTGGTGAAGGTGTGCACTTCTGAGTGCAACATTTTGGCATCCAAGAGTCCAGGGTCATGGTTGGGCTCCTATTTAAAAACCATGATGGCAGGCTGCTGCAGAACCAGTACCAGGGTTTGCAGTACAAAGCAGAGGCTTGGGACCAGCTTGCATGTGATCTCACCAGTGCCACTGGCATACCCCGGACTGGTGAGCAGGTATGTCATCACCATAATGACCTGAAGTGGAGGAGGAGTGCACTCTTGGACCAGTGGATCTAAGAACCCCAAGCGCACGGTGTCCCACCTGTCTGTAAGTATGCAGTCTTATGTATCTCTAAGTATAAAAAAAGTTCAACTAATGTGTGATGTTTCCCCATACAGCTGCTGCAGAGAGGTCCCAGAATGTGGAGGCTCATGCCCAGCAACTGGCCCGGCTGCATCAGCAGTATGGTGAGTACAGAATACCCCTACTATTAGCAGTAAGAAATCAAAATTATAGTAATGGTAGTACTGCTTGTATATATAATTGTGCTGTAAAAGTCAGGAATAAATGCTTGTGTCAGGCTGCCAGTGTTACAATGGAGTATTCTCAGCTGCTGTGTAATACAGATATCAGTAACAAACAAGGTACAATATGCAAGAGAGGAAGATTAGAATATGTATGTGTGTGTCTGAGTGAACCTGCCAAGAAAGTGCCATGTCAGGGATACTGTAACAGTTAGAAATGAAAAGCATTCTCTTGTGCAGATCATGCAGGAATAGTAATTGTGGAGTTCTGAGTTGTACACAGATATGTATGTGAAAACTAAAAAAGGTGATCCCAAACGCTGGTGTGTGTCATCTCACTTGTACCTGATAAATAGAAATGTGTATGTCCTGCAGAATGCATTAACTGAGGTGAACTGATTTAGCATTCCTTGTCTGCAGCCTTTAGAATGGGCGTGTCAAATAACTGGAAAAAAAGCAACAGTACATATTCTCATCAGAATGTGTTTTACTTGTTTGTCTGCTAGCATTGTCCTGTGTTAACCTTTCAATTTCAGCTGCATGTAGCTGTGGATGTACTGGGAAATGTATAAGGCTAACAGGTGCAGACCTAAAACCTACACTGTGTACTAAGGATTCTAAATTGCAGTATGTAGTTGTAAAACAGTCAAATGTGGAATCCAGCTAATCTGCACATGTTTCACAAACAGTGTCACCAATGTCTGTTGTGTATGCAAAATTTGTACTGAAAATGGGAAACAAATAATGCAACATGTCATTAATAAAAGTACTGTGCACAAAAATATGTACTAGATAGAAATGTCACAAACAACACACAACACCTCCCCAGTAGCTCAATCTGATCAGAACTAGGCCTGTAGTTCAATTTTGCATACACAGCATGGTTTGAATCCAGGGACCGCCGCTAACATCTCGGTCTGGTTCTACAGTTTTAAACTGCAATCTGAATAGAAAAATTAATGTACTGCAAAACATACATTTTCCATACAGGACTCATAGGTAAAAAAATCTGAATAGAAATACTAGTATGATGTGTATAACTATGAAAGGTGTACAACTGCTGTGTTGATCAGCCCCAGTCCTACAAATAGATGCAAGTTAGACATCCACACTCTGCAGTCTGGCCCAGACAAGCCTCTCAAATGTCACGCTGTCACGGATAGTTTCCCCAGTTGCCAAGAAACCTGCACGCAGAGAATGCCATAGTAGATGTATGTGAAAGACACAACGCACACTCCAGGGCCTGCAACTAATATGTGAATCTGAAATATGTGTAGAAACAGCAATGTGATGTGCACATAGTTTATCTGCACAGGCCCACAGGTAAATTGGTATAGAAACAGGTCTAATGTGTATAACTAAAATAAGGGTACAATTTCTCTGTTGATATCTAAAGCTGTTGTTATGCTGTAGCAGCCTCATGGCCCAGGTAGAGTGTAAGTGTGGTCAAAATGTAGAGTAGTGAATAGTAGTGTACTGACAAATATACTTCATAACAGTTGTCAATTGAATCTGTTCCCTTCCCCCACCACTCAACTGATCCAACCATCACACTGAAACCATCATGAGTATGTTCCTAAACAAACCTCTACTGTTCAGGCTATTGTTCCATTTGGTTTATCATTGTTTAAACTGTGTGCATACTAATATTCCCTGTTAAATAACCATCTTATTGCCTGCCTCACATACCACTAACTGGAATGCTGTTGCAACCCTGACTGCAATTCCATATATGCATGGGTTCTGTTTGTTAAGACACTGTTATAATTGCACTGTTTTGGGTAAATGGGAATATCCATGCATGCTATTTTGACTAATGTTGTAATGTGTTGTGCATGATTAACCAATATTCATTGTTAATGTCCACACCGTAGCACATATGGGAAGGCAGATCCCAGTGGATCCGCCTCTCCTACACCACCTGGTCAAGACACTGGGTCCCAACATGTCTGGGACCCAAACCAGACCTCCCTCATCTGCTGTTCCTGCACCACCTTCAGGTGGAACCACTGCAGGGGATGGAGCATGCCCACCTTGCAAGTAGGCGCAGTGAGGACATTGTCACCTGGGATGAGGTCTGTGGCATGGTGTGCAGTGTCCTCCATACAGAGCTGGATGATCACCTGTGCCAGGTGGAGGGCAGGCTGATACACCTAGAGGGGTAGGTGGCCCCTCAAGCCCAGCCCCCAGCACAGCCACCTTTGGGGCTGTGAAGGAGTAGTGGTGACTGCCATCAGGTGAGGAGATCAGTGCCACTATTACCATCTGGGGGACCTATGATCCTCAGATTCCCACCCACCCTCCCCGTCAAGGTGTTTACCACCCCATGTGTCATACACCGTCCCTGTCTGCTGTCTTGTCTGTCTGCAAATGCAACCATTCCTACCAATCCTCCCTCATCACACATACCAATAATCCTTCCTTAACATCTCACTCTCACCTTAAAAAAAAAGGCATCTGTCCCACAAAAAAATCACGTCCCATACATAGCTCTGCATTTCGCCCAGAGAATTGTACCAAGCACACAATCTAACCCTACCAATCATCTTTATTGTATGATGCCCACACATCTCCCTGTAGGGTGTGAGGCTCTGAATTCTAAATTGCCCAAACTGAAAGCAGCTGTTGCTGGCAAAAAAATGCAGAGCTATGGTCCTTTCCTACACCCCTCCTGCACATCCCTACTTGTTTCTCCTCTTGTTCGTTCCCCTGCTTGCACCAATTTCACCACTTTCCTATGTCCGTTTTTTTTTCTTTATTTGAAATTAGTGTGGGTTTAAGCAGCCATAAAGGCCGTAAGCGACCGTAAGTGAAGCATCTGGACTGTATGAGGTCACACATGTTTTGTCCAGCTTTAAACCACATATATAGGGATCCTACCCCATAATATGTGTGGGAGTCCATAATATCACTGGAATAATAGCAGGAATGCCAGCACTACATAATAATAGGCCACTACTTAACAACCTCTTACTGCATGACATATGGGCAAAGCCTGGTATATAGGTGGAGGACAGAGGCTAGAACACAGGGTCATATTTACAATATTGCTGTTATACACTGTGAAAGCTGCTGGTGTTACAGGATTGGTTGCAACATACCCTTACTCAGGAATATAAAGGCAGAAACACAAATGGATGTAGCCATGTACTGATAGCACTCAACAGACAGAATGCCACTGATATATCAGAGACAAGACCTATGTGATGAACAGACAAAACATAACAGCCAGTCCTCTGGCCATCATGTGGATAGCCCCACAGTTGAGAACTATGCAGACAGACTGCATTCCATGCTAAACTAGCATGAACACACAAACCCTGTAAACCTAGCGGTATACAATGCATATAACAAAAATACTCACACTGTCCATTGGTCTGGAACCTTATACAAATATGTAGTTGGCCTGTATCTGCAAGTCCTGTTGTAAGAGGTATTGCTACTTGCCGTCTATAACACTGCTGCCCACACACAGGAAGGATGTGTTCCATACAGGAAAGGTAAAAACCCCCACATGATGTAGTAATTTATAGTAATGGGTTGCCATGACAGTGTTAATTGGAAGTACTATACAGCTGGCTGCATGCAATTAGCAAGTGGTAAACACTGATTGGTGCAGAGGTCATCACCTGATCATGAGCATCACCTACAAAATCCATGCTGCAACCTATTCAAAGCAGCTCAATCCCTGTAGTGGAGAGAGAGAGAGAGGTAGAGAGAGAGAAAGAAAGAGGTAAAAAAAATAAAAAAATAAAATAACTAAAACTACAAACCAAACCAAACCAAACCAAACCTATATAACACAATGGACAAATAAAAGTGTACCTAGAAGAGTGGACAATACTATAACAGGTATGTGAAACATATATGCATGTAACTGAATGTAGTACTTGGTCTGTAATAATGGGATAGATGATGTGGAAAGATTTATATGTACCACAAGAGTTGTTGTAATGATGTTCTGCTGAACAACTGCTATGGACATAGCGTCTGGCCCTGTGAGCAGAAGTTATGATAGACACATGAGTTTCAGACCCCACCACCGGCAGGACAGTCATGTTAACATGAAATGTATCATGCACAAACTTCATAGGTTTTTAATAGGCTTACCTGCAATCTGTCCCTATATATACCTCCTACTGTTAGGCTGTGTCCACATGTGGCACCTGCCTGTTTTGTAGCAAGGCAGAACAGTGCAACTTTGGAGGAAGGAGAGTTAGAGAGTGTAGACCTGATGCTTGAATGCACTCCATATATATAGATATATATATATATATATATATATATATATATATATATATATATATATATATATATATATATGTGTGTGTGTGTGTGTGTGTGTGTGTGTGTGTGTGTGTGTGCATGTATCTACATATATACAAACACACACATACACACACACACACACACACACACACACACATATATATATATATATATATATATATATATATATATATATATATATATAATGTATGTCTGTATCTCTCTCTCTCTCTCTCTATCTATATATATATATATATATATATATATATATATATATATATATATATATACACATACATATAAATACATTCCCCCTACTGTTGAATGACAGGGTGCACGCTATGTGTGATAAAACATCACACATATCAATACATACACACACACACACACACACACACACACACACATATATATATATATATATATATATATATATATATATAGATATATACATTAGTAAGCGGGTGCAAAATGGACAGTTATGTCTGGTGTGAAATCCATGTTGGGGACACATTGCCCTTGTTTGTGAAAGTGAGATTGGTATGTTGGGAAGGACAGTAGGTGCATTTGGGGAGGTAGGCTGGGTTGGAAGACAGACAAGACAGCATACAGAGGTGGTATATTACACATGTGGTGAGTAAACACCTTGGAAGGGGAGTGGTGTTTTGAATGTGGAAACCCATGAGCCCCCAAATGGAAATAATGGGACCAAGGTCCCCACCCATGGGCAGTCACAACAGCACCTTCATGGACCTGAAGATGCCTGGGCTGGGGGCTGAGCAGCAGGAGCATCCAGACCCTGTAATTATGTATTGAGAGCCTCAAGGTGGTGTAGCACATCACTCATGTCTCTGTAGAGCTCTTTATGCACCAGACCCTGTATCAGACTTCAGGTGACAGGATCCTGCCTGTGCGTGCTCCCAGGGGAGGAATGAACACCATCCCCTGAGATGGTTCCACCTGAAGGTAGTGCAGGAACAGAAGATGATGAGATCCAGGGGGGTGGGTCTCATATGTGCTGTGGCCTGGTAACATGGCCAGATGAGGTGGGAGAGGTGGTTCTGCTGGGAACTGGCTTCCCAAACATGCTATTGTGTCACAGTTATAGAACATATGTGGGTAGTAATAGTCCACACATTCCAAGATTACATCTAAAAGCATGCATAGATATCCCCATTAACACAAAACACCAGATTTGGAGCAGTCACAAAGCAAACAGAACACATGCATATATGGAACCATAGAAGCCCTTACAATGGCATGCAGATGACATTGTTAGCAACAGGCCACCGATGATAGTGTTTCAACATGGAACATGACTAGAAACACATTGCACAATTTGTTGTACAATATGATATATGTCCCAACAGTAGGTTTGCTGTAAACATACCTGTTGAGATGTGTGCTCAGATTATTGTTGCAGATATGGTGGGGGGAGACAGAGGCACCATGTCAAGAGAGCTTTTGCCAGTCTATTCCCCCCAGGAGAATAAGGTTATAATAAACCACCTGATGCAGCACCATTACACCCTGATTGGCCATACAGTCCATGATCTGCAGGAGAGGACCACCCTGTGGAATGAGCTTGTCCACAAGGTAAACAATGTCGGGGCCCACATAACTGAAGTTATGAGCAGGTCCGCATAACCGAAGTTATGAGCAGGTCCGACATCGTTGCACTGACCTACTCCCCCATGCCAGTCAGCCATACCTCTCAACCATACTGAATTACTCAGTTTTTACCGAGTTTTGGGGTCCAAATGAAGGGGTGCCATGATTCCCAAATGGCACCCCTTAATTTCCAATTTTCTTCTTTTGGTTTTCATACTTTTTCAAATATAGCTCCATCAGGGCTGTCAGCCAGTCTGAATTGAGTTCCTGCAGCTCACATCATCATTTCTGGCTCATTTGGATTACTTGCTCTTTTGGATATGTGAGCGGGAAACAATTTCATTGAGGAAGCAGTTTATTTACTTGCTCGTTGTGGATTTATTTGCGAGGAAGCAGTTTATTTACTTGCTCATTGTGGATTTAGGGCCAGAATTATCATTGGGGAAGCAACAGCTGCATCGTCATATTTATTATGAGCATTGGCATTTGAATTTATGTATATCAAGTATTATTGGGGAAGCAGCAGCTCTGGCCAGGAGCTGCACTCGTGGAATCAAGTATGTACACCTATCAAGGGAAGAGGGTGTGTGTGTGTGTGTGTGTGTGTGTGTGTGTGTGTGTGTGTGTGTGTGTGTGTGTGTGTGTGTGTGTGAATGCCCCCATGTAATACACCTGGTGGCTAGAGGTTTCAAGCTCAAACCCTGTGCCTCTGGTACAGGGTAAAAAGAGCCTGAAGTCCCTAGCCACCACCATTTCTGAGCTTTTTCTAGATTTTTTGTGCTAAGAATTGAGAGCTAAGCCTATAGTGAGATTGAGAAGTGAACAGAATTTGTATTCCCCCATTATTGGCTTTGTTGTTTGTCCATTTTTTTGTGCTAAGAGTTGAGAGCTTTTGGTGAATGAGAACTGAATTTGTATTCCCCCATTATTCGCTTTGTCCAGGTTTTTTTGTGCTAAGAAATTGAGAACTATGGTAAGAAGTGAGAACTGAATTCACTACATGATAGCCATTTTTTAGGGGAGTGTTGATTTGGCATAGTGGTTTGTTTCACTGACTGTCGTGCATAGGGTCCTGGGTTCAAGACTTGCCAGTGGAAAGCATGCTGGTACCACAACATTTTATTCCAGCAACTTTCCAAAATTATACAAGCAATGTTTAAAATGTGTCTGTGTAAGTCCCTAGCCACCACCACTTGTGATCTTTGTCCAGGTTTTTTGTTCTAAGAGTTGAGAGCTCTGGTGAGAAGTGAGAACTGAATTTGTATTCCCACATTATTGGCATTGTTTGTCCAGTTTTTTTGTGCTAAGAGGTTGAGAGCTATGGTGAGACGTGAGAACTGAATTCACTAAATGATAGCCATTAAGTTTCAGTCTTCCTTCTTTTCAGGAAACTGCTGATGTGGCATAGTGGCATGTTGCTCTGACTGTAGTGCATAGGCTACTGGGTAAAACTTGTTAGTGACATGCATGGTGGTAACACATTTTATTCTAGCAACTTTCCAAAATTATACAAGCAATGTTTAAAATGTGTCCCTGTTTTTTAACCTTTTGCCCACCCTTCCAAAAAAACTGAACTTGAAAATAAGTGCAAGAAGCTGTGCAAGATGCATGTGGCTTACACTACTGTCATTCTATTTATACTGTGGTTGTGGAAGTAGACTTCTATGATGGAAATAGTCTGAATAGGGCAGTTTTTTCATTATTGGTTCATGCATTTTGTTTCATTGCCTACAGTACAGCCTACTGAAAAAATGTTCAAACAAAAAATTTAAAATGTGCTCTAACACGTGTGCTGTGTTATACAAGGAAAATAACTTAATAATGTCAGGAAGGTGTATCAAAGAAAAGAACACATGTATGTTTCTTGTTTTGTGTGCAAGGGGCCAATGATTTGAAACCAGCCAAAAGGTACTCTTTATCCACCAATGGCCAGGTGCATTTTCTTTGGATGTGGTGTGTGGGTTTCAATGCTATTTAAATGAATGTGAGTTTCAAGGGCAGAGACGTTTTAATGCCAAGTCTATTTTCATTGTGAGACAGTATTGCTTTGTTTAGCAGATGTCTGTTAGTGTTTTGTGCATTGTTGTGCTGCAAAATGTAAAAATAAAATCCAAATAATCATTGTAAAAGTAAAGCAGTATGCGCACATTAGTGTTTATGGTAAATGGTGAGAAATCGTCAGGTAATGGGGCATTGGAATGGCTGCAGGGGACTCTGGTGCGGTGCCATATTTTGGTGATCTGTTCTTCAGTTTGCATTTGAAAATTGGTATCCCACAATTCCATTGAAGTGGGTGGGGCCATGTAATTATGTATGCAAATTAGATGTTAATCACTGTATAGATTTGTACCTATTTTTCATGGGCCTTGTCCAGATTTTTGATGTTTCCACGTTGAGAGGTATGCTGTCAGTGTGCTGTTGCAGTTAGGAGGGACCAGCTAGCCATGGGGGGTCATGACATCCAGGCCCCCTGACACATGCTGAGGAGCTCCTCGCCAGCCTCGGGGCACTTGTCCACCAGCAAAATCAAGACCCTGCAGATAGCATTGTGAAGGTGGGTGATACCCACACAATGGACAAGGAGTGTGCAGGTAAGGCCCCAGGGCACATCAGTAGATCACTGTTTCTTATGCATCTGCATCTGTAGAGTTTAACCATGCATATGTGAGATAAAATATATCCAGTCTGTTGCTGCATTGTAGTAATAAACAGATGTGCATAATCTGTAGTATTGTGGGTTTGTACTGTTATTGTACTGAAATGCTGCTCCAACCCTGTACCAATGCCATAGGTGTGACTGCTGACATCACATCTCTCACACAACTATGTAGGTCCCTCTGGTATACCTCTAGGGCAGCAGCCTGTAGGTGGTGAGTATGGTGTGGTTTGCTTAGGTTTGCCAATACACCGGCCATGGTATTTGCAATGCATACATTTAACACACCTACCCATAATGCATGCTGTACATGTTCAGTTATTGTTGCTGTTCACTGCACTGCATCACAGTGGTCACCATGGTGGCATATCTGAAGGGTATGTAAGAGTCCTGCAATATAACTAACAACCTGTCACTGCAAGATATGTGCACAGAGATGAATATAATGGGGGGACAAATGGTCTACAGTAGGTACATGTCTGAAACATCACCCTTATACAGTGCTACAACAGTGTATATACCACTATTACAATGGCAACTGTTACAGATCTACACAATGGCATATCACAATACCGCATTCCGCAACCCTTAAAACCTGTAATGTGGTCCTAACATGAGCAATGAATGTGTGATATGGAATCCTATGTTAGGACAGCAAATATAGGGAATACATACCTTAACAAAAACTGAAAGCATATGTGTGCATACACTCCAAATAACATATTGTAGAAGCAGCTTTTGAGGTACAGACAGCATTTACTCTTCATGAGTATGCACCTTCCAGCAAGTACAGGCCCTCAATGTCACACCAAGAAATGGTCTGCTGTCCAAGACATATGTCCATCAAATTTGCTCACTCACCTGCAACAGAGGTAGCCATGGCTTGCATACATCTTACAACCCATGGAATGGATCCCATACCCAACAGGTAGCATGCAGGAGTGGGACATGCAGCCTTACCTCACCATTGTATATACCATGGCAAACAGTGTAGTCATTATATGTGACGAGGATGTATGGGACAACATTAATGTAGAAAATAAACAGATGGCCATCCAAGACAGATGATGACACATGTCGCAAACTGGTCATGCAGGCTGCCTAGTAACATGCTGCAACACTGAGGGAGTTGCAGGAATGTCTAGCAAGTACTTGCTGTGCAGTACCTGTGTCGACAATTGCCTGGACTCTGCATAAGTGTGGTCCACGGGTTAGGGTAATCAGATGAGACAGTTGTTCTACAGGAAACATCAGCCAGGGCTCTCTACAGGTAGCATTTGCATAACATCAAAAGTCCCCCAATGGCATGCGTTGCAATGTGTAATGGTGTACCAAGACAAGTTTGAAACCTACAGACAGTATCAATTAAGATACATGTGCTGCACAAGCAACACCTCACTCCACCTCAGGCCCACCATCCCCATCTGTACCTTGCTGGTGCCAGTGTACACCTGTATGTTTGCCATTCATTAGCAGGGACTAAGCCAGTGCACATGGTGTTCTGAATTTGGGACAATGCAAAATTACACTCATGTGTAGCCTATAGTTGTGAAGCATCTGTAAAAAGGCTGAGGATGGGGGATGTCATACTGAAACAACAGTGAACTGAAGCAGGCATCCAAAGCTCGCTAAGAATGGCTGTATCTGCACACAGTCAAGGTCATGAATTGTGGCAGACATAACCCTGACTCCACAGCAATAGTGAAGGCACTGTGTGACCTCCATGGGCTGTGCACATGAGTTGACCCTGCAATCTTGCAGAGTTGGGGGACATTTCTAGGGCAGAGTGACCAAATACTGGCATGCACACATGGCCCATGCTAGTATACCCTTTCCAGGAATAGTGACTGTTGTAGTACACTTAACAGCTGGTGCAACAAACCATCATGTTAAGGGTGTGCACACTTATGCACCCACAGACTTTATGCATCTCAATCAGCATCTGCACAACTAACACATTTGTTTGATACTGCATTTGATTGCACAGGTCATATGTCACATATCAGGTTTGTGCAATGTTAACATATGCAGTATTGTGGCCCCATGACATATCAGGGAAGAGGGTGCTATGTCAATAAAGGTGTGTACACTCCTCATAGCCACAGAAAGCTTTGAATGTTGTCAGTGTAATTTGATTTTATTGGTCATACATGCGCCGCTGATGATGAGATCTGCAAATCAGACATCAGGCATTTACTATTGACATCTGTCCACATATCATCCCGGGTATGTATTGGACAAACACATAGGGGGTCTGAGCAGCAGAGCAAACATAACTGACACACATATACACATTCAGCAATGATGTGTACACCTGTGAGGTATGGTGCACAGTATTTGCCAGGGTGCTGAACAGGATGCACAGCAAAACTGTGTACATGGGTACAGTGTGTTCCTGGGGAAGGCATATCACCTACTAACACAACCCATGCATCACAGAGATGTATAATGTTGGTAACAGGGATTGACTATAGCTGCAGTGCATGCTGTTGAGTGCCATATGTCATGCATGTTGACAGATGGGTAATGAGATGTCTGTGTATAATATATTTGTGCAACCTCACCTGTAAGTGTGTGTGTGTGTGTGTGTGTGTGTGTGTGTGTGTGTGCATGTGTGCATGTGTGCGTGTGTGTGTATGTGTGTGCGCATGTGTGTATGTGTACACTTAAGCAATGACGTACAGGTCTTAAAGTGCATTTCTTGTTTTCCCCTCACAGGTGGTGAGGTGGGTCAGGGTCCCTCCTGCAGGCAAACTGATGTTAGTGTCCATACAGACACTGACAATGATGATAGGTGTATTGAGGCACAGGCAGGGTTGTCAGGCACTAAAGCTGAGCCATTGTTTGACATCCCACTGTTATCCATCCCATCCCTGCACACAGTTACATTGCTTATACATACCCCATCACCAGTGGCCATAGATGAGGAACAGTTGGCAGGTGGTGGCATGGGACAGGACAGTGTGGTGTCTATGGAACATGTGTCTGGACATAGCAGCCATAGCCAGATGCCTGGCGAGGTACCACACAGGCAGATGTACAGGGGTGCTCATAGGAGGGCTGCTGGTCATCATGCACCTGGCAGAAGTGCCACATCTGGTGACACCAGATGCATGTTTCAGGCCATCATGGAGGCGCAGGCACATATGGAAAGGTATACCAGACAGGGTCTGAGGCTGCAGAGGGCTATTCATTCTGCTGTTATTTACAACATCCGTGATCTTGCAGGTGCCCACAGTTCTTTTGCAGAGGTCCTGGATATACGGTTGGGTGAGATGGTGGGAATCCTTGAGCGTGGAATGTCTGTGCTTGAGCATATGGTGGGAATAGTGAGACGGCCACAATGAATGTAGGCCAGCAACACCAACAGGTGGAGGTCAACGTGGACATGCAAGAAGTCAGAGCCACTCTGTAGTGGCAGTACTAGCACCAGCACTGCAAAGGGGGTGCTGTCCACACCACAACATAGCAGGCCATGTGCACATGGCCCTGGCTGGTCCCAAGAGGGACCAGGATCCAGCGGACATATGTCATCATCAGGGGAGAGTACCATATCATGGCTTGTACCTGGTGGTGCCCATGAAACCCCTGGCAGGCACAGTTCTAATGTCCATAGCCATAGATGGTGAACTGTACACCCTACCAAGTACAGTCTGCAGCTGTCCAACAAACCCCTGTATAGGGCAGCCACATGGCAGAACTGTGTGCATGCATACACACACACATTACCAACACAGCTAGGGCAACCCCATACCTACACACACCACATCTGCACAGCCCAATTAATAATGAAACCCCCTAACACATACGCATGATGTCAAATGAATGGCTCAGCCTACATCTCTGACAAACCCACAACACACCCTGTGCATATGATGATACCTGTGCCATATCCCTGTCATCCATAACATCGATGCAGGACAGGCTAATATGGTTCTAATGCACAGGGTGACTGTACTACTATGTACCAATGTAATGATGTGTAACATGTTTTCAGCACTAAAGTTTAATGCTTACATGTCAGGATGTGTAGCTGTCCAGCCATAATGCATTATAGCTGTTATTAACACTGCGTGATTGTAGTCTCCATAATGTATTCCGTTTGTGTTGTAGGTGTCTATGTGTCAGCAGGATGTTGATCTGCTGTTGTTTCCTACAAAGGGTATGGCACTGTGGTTACACCTTGACTGTGCCATATCCTGGGTACAGCTGAACACAAGTCACAGGTCTGTATAACAGTTATTGCATGTGCCACATGCCTGATAGGTCTGAGAGGTGTATACAGGTGAGTGCATGGTGGCTGATGTTAGTAGCCCTTCTACAGTGGACAATGGTAAGTGTACTGGGTGGTACACACTACATGTATTTGTATAACACACACACACAGAGGCTTTGTGTTGATGCAATGCACAGAGAATACTGTACACATAGATCTATGTACTTTTGCAAGGAACCTATTTGAGCCTATGCAATTTCACCAAGACAGAATAGGCACAACATTACATTAGAAAATAATCAGTCTGCTAGTTTAATGTCATTGATGATGGTACTGGCAGGGTATATGTCCCTTTCCCCAATGTAGTGCAATCCTCAACTTGGTAAACATAGGTATGCTGGTGTGGGTGGCACAGCTCTACCCTTTGGAGGGTGTGGGGTGGTGTAGAACCACATATAGTGTGATTGAGAACTACTTAACCTGTTAACATGAACTGTACAGTATTACAACCAACTAAGTGGGGGGATACACTCAACAATAACTGCAATGATGGTGGCTGTGTCCACAAGATCCAGAGCATTTAACCCCTAAGCCATCACATCTGTGAAGACATTTGTTGTTTTTTCCAATCTATCTGTCAGTACACATATGGAATAGTGGTGAACAACTGCCCTGACTTCTACATTTGTTAGTACTTGTTAGTGATATTAGTGTTGAATCAAGTATGTTGTTGTATCTAAATATACACATATCAGCTATATATATATATATATATATATATATATATATATATATATATATATATATATATATATATATATACCAACCCCAGTATCGCTGTACATCTATACAGTGGGGAAGAGGGCATTTACACATCTACTACTAGTTTTGATGGAATTAATTTCCACAGGATGATACCTGTGAAATGTTATCATTTGCCAGTCAGTTTTTGGACAGATGACCTCCTGGGACATGTATATTCTATAAACTTAAGTAGATCCCTTCACATAAACACACACTCTTACTTGGCAACACTGGGACTAGAGACCCTACCTAGGTACGTAGTGCTACTAATGTGTGTGGCCTTAATTGCACACACCACACAGCTTTTAGGACAATGTGTGTTCCAGGTTACATGTTAAGTGAAGAACATCACCAGGCCTTGTACAGTATGTTAATGAGGGATGTGCTGGTTGTTTATGAACAATAGATAGTGTGACATACTGTCATATACACATTGACAAACACATAACAGTCATTCACACATCTGGGAGACCTGGGTTTATCAGTGCTAACTACTTTGTCAGTGTGCCCATTCTGTTACAGATAGGTTGCACACAGCACATGCATCATTGGGCTGGATAGTGTAATCAGTTACCTGTATGGTTGATGGTGACAGTGGTCCCTATAGAGTGGACCTTAGGACATGTACTGGGGGTACCATGGTGTAAAGACAGTATACCCAGCACCCCCACCCCACATTGGATATTGTACTCACTGAAACCCATGATAACACTCTGATGTACCCATTATCACACATTGACCAGGACGGCAATACAACCCCTTGTCTATCTCAAGAGTGCTACTACAGGGATATGCATCTATTACACATACCACAGGGATAGTAGGGTGATGGTTTGTCATGGCTCTCCTATGGTCAGCAACATCATTATCCCTTATACTGTGTGGCAAGGTGTATTGTATTAGGAGAATGTGACCTTAGAATGCTGTATCTTACAAATATACACACTTGCACACATACACACACTTGATAGAACTCAGATGGTAACCCATGCCTATCTACCCATTTGTACAACAGTGTTGTGCTGGTACTGCAAGCTCCAGGTAGCCCATAGGGTGAAGAGTGTAATAAGGTACAGGTAATGTCCATTACAGCAGCGGTCATATCTAACCATGGCAATGGGGGGTGGGATGGGTGTGAAGGGCCACAGGGTAGTATCAACTACAGGATTACAAACACAGTCACTGTTATTCTCAGTAAATCACACTGACACATTTGTCAGTACTGGGATCCATAGGTGCAGGTGTTCATAGGTGTGTACCAGGATATTGTCTATGGAGAGATGGGAAGAGTAGGGAATTTGGGTACAGTGGTATCATGCCACCTGCCATTTGCCAGCAGGCCATCTATCAACTGATGCCATGGGAGTGATCCTCAGGGTGAGAGTTAAATGCAACATCCAATCATCTGGTTGCCTCTTGCAGAGGGCCGAGTGAGGTGCTCCACTTGACATGTATGCAACATGTATTACATAACATAGTCAGTGTCTGTCTTGGAAACCTGTACCCAAGCATGTTCTATTGACTGTTGTAGTGTACTTGAGGTATCCATGGCATGTGGTGCATACAGTGTGGGGATTCCTAGCTGTGGCACTCATAACAGCTGGGCAGACATTTCAGTGTCACTCAAGTATAGATTGCCTGTAAGCAGCCAAGATGGATGCCTGACATCTGCACATCTGCTAGTCAACTGGTTATGCATGCATTAGGATTATTGTGTTGACTGATAGACGTCTGACACTGGTAGGTATGCCATTACTACATGACAGCTGCCCTCAATGACATGTCCTATACACACAGTAGTCTACAGTTAATATCCACATGTCACATCAATATCCAGTAGGAAATACTTAATGACACATAGTTCACACACCAAGAACATGACAGTGAGGACTCAAGAGTCCTTCTTTGCATGCAGGGGTGTTTGGTTCCGGTACTACAATCTGCAATCTACTCTTACATGGGAAAGCACTGTCAACAGTAGAAATGTAATGATACACAACATGCCAGTGTGACTGCATATAACCTGGGATATTACACATGTATGTAAAACATTTAAATGGAAAAGAGTGTTGTACAAGCTGTATATACTCAGGTGTCCCAGACAATAGACTCACACTCCTTCCTACTGTAATGACAGCACATAGATGCATGTTATGTACATTGAATTAAATATACTTATTAAGAATATCATTACCCTGCTATTTTATCAGACTGGAATGTGATCACTGGTTACCAGGGCTGAGCCAAACTTAACAGGTTTCAGCATTGCTTAAATATAATTGCTAAGCAGATTTGCACAGTGGTAAGAAAAGCTTACATGGTGTACGCGAGTTTTCATTTAACCATATGTTAGCATTGCTTACCATCACACAAACCCGTGCAAACCCAGTTAAAGCTGCTCAAAACTGCCTTAAGCACTCTGTATCCAACAGCCCTTGTTCTGCCCAGCAACAAAATAAGCAGCCCTTGCAGTTTTTGAACCCAGCAACCTGTACACTACAGTCAGAGCAGTTAACGCCTAAGCCATCGCATCTATGAAGACATTTGTTGTTTTTTCCAATCTATCTGTCAGTACACACATGGAATAGTGGTGAACATCTGCTCTGACTTCTACATTTTGTAGTACTTGTTAGTGATATTAGTGTTGAGTCAAGTATGTTGCTGTATCTAAATATACACATATCAGATAAATACGGTGTGATACATCTGGGAAGGTATATGCAACAGTCGTGTTTACACATAACAAAGAGATGGATATATTTATATATATATATATATATATATATATATATATATATATATACATATGTAGATATATGTATACATGTACATACATATATATATATATTTATATATATGTATTGCTATAAATTTGTATATTGCGTTATATATATGGACATATATAGATCTATATGTATATATGTATATATATATATATATATATATATATATATATATATATAAATGCAATATATATATATATATATATATATATATATATATATAAATATATATATATGATATATATACATATATATGTGTATATGTATATATATATATATATATATATATATATATATATATATATATATATGTGTGTGTGTATATACATATATATATATATATATATATATATATATATATATATATGTGTGTGTGTGTGTGTGTGTGTATATATATATATATATATATATATGTTGTTGTGTCTTTCGGCTTTTCCCGGTTAGGGGTCATCACAGCGCAATACGGTCCGCTAATGATTGGCAGTTGATTGTTACGTGCCAAGTTGCCAGCCCTGATGCACAATCTTCAACAAAGGTACGCCCATTCACGCATGTCTCCACGCAGAAGACGCTCTGGCTGAGAATCGAATCGGACAGCATCTTACTGTGAGGCGACAACGCTACCGCAGCACCACCACCACAGATATATATATATATATATATATATATATATATATATATATATATGTGTGTGTGTGTGTGTATGTATATGTACGTATAACATATGTCCATAAGATGTAGTGGAGTCACACCTCAGCACCACTAGTCACAACCTCTTAGTGCAAGTGGATGTCATGTAAGTAATGCAGGTATAAATTTCGACTTTTGCTACTGTAACAGGGTTGTTCTAACAGACATCTTGTGTGGGAAGTCACATCTGATATTGACATGTACGCCATCAGTTACTGACAGTTATCATAAGATCATCATAGTACAGTACCACACAAATCACAGTAATGATCCTGTGGAATACAGCAGAGATATGAGCAATAAATGTGGACAGTCTGACACACTCTGCTCAGTCCAGAGGTATACACAGCACCCCTTAGTGTAAGATGTGTGGATCAAGCCTGACAAAGTGGATGTTTACAGCCATGTAAATTGGTATATCACGAAAATACTGGAATAGATTAGCTCACACAGTTTATGCATTCACACACTCCTGTCTGTCCTGACACATAATAACCGGAGGAGCAGAGGTCTCAAGCCCATATACTACCCACTAGTTAGCGACATACATCTGTAAAGCATCCCACTGCTTTGTCAGAAATACACAACAGTTATGGTGGCCCAGCAACAATACATCTGACAAATATCTGGACATACTATCACACTGGCTAAATACACTGAACTGCTAGGCATGTCACAAAGCACTGTGCAGACTACAGGCAGACTGCCACAACACTGGCCTATATTTCTTATGGGGGAATACACATGTACCTGCAAATATAGCAGGCTCTACAGGCATGTAACAGCAGGGAGTAACAGACACCTGTGTGGAAGTGCATACCCACAACCAATCTGAACACAGCCACAGTCACATATGGTAAGCATACTTAATATTACAGTATATGGACTGTGTGATCAACACCATCCTCATATGTGCTACTCACACACTAACCCTACATATACTGGGCCAATACACAGTGTATTCCACTGCCTGACTGTGGTATGGGACATGTGTTGGTCTGGCCCTACAAACATATACGCCGATAGGGTACCATACACTGCAGCAGCATGCAACATCACATAGAACAGGACCAAGAACAATGACATTTACCACAGTCTGTACTCAGGCCAAGGTACATATTCACAATACACACTCTGTCGACAATCACCATAAGTACACAGACCTCACTACTGTACATACTACAACAGAATGTTCAGGTTATGTCCTCAAATATAAGGCTTACTATACATAACATGCCTAGTAGTCTAATATCTCACTGGCTTGTTTTCAGGTATGATGTCAGTAAATAATGATGTACTGAACATATGCACCTCTTACTGCATGACTTATGTACAAAGGTTGAGAGAGTTGTGGCTGGAGGCACAAACTCAGGGCCAATATTGACATGTTGCTGGGATAAACCCATACATTTACTGGTGTAACAGGGTTTGTTGTGACATATGTTTTCTGAGGGATATGAAGTCACTAACTCACATGGCTGTCACCATGTACTGACTGCAATCCTCAGAGTATGCTATTGCATTTCTAAAGATAGGAAATGTGTGAGTAACACAACACATGTACGACTCCAAACACTGGCCAGTCTGCAGATAGCCCTACAGGTGAGAGTTTCCCCAACCCCATAACACTGTCATGACAGATATTAAATCATGTAGAACAGCCATATCCACACAAACCCTGTTAATTCAACATTACTTCAAATGTAGATGAGTAATACTTACATTCTGTCCTCATGTCTGGAACATCCCCCTCCTATTTGTTGGCCTGTCTCCACAGTGTATGTTGTAAGAGGTATATCCAACTACCCTCTGTGGTGCTGTTTGTCAAACACCCACATGAAGTCCTGCTCACAGTGAAGGAAAATGAAGTGCTTAATTATAGGAGTGTGTTTCCATGCAATTGGCTATAGGAATGATACCACAGCTGTTCCACATGCAATCAGCAAGTGGGGGACTGCAATTCGTGCACAGGCCATCAGCCGATCATGAGCATCACTTACAAACCACAAGCTGCTGCCTAAGCAAAGCAGGTGTACTTTTCCACATCCACCACAGAGGGAGTGAGAGAGACAGACAGAGACAAAGTAAGAATGGAAGGGAGTAGGAGAGTAAGAGCTAAGCATGTTTGTATGATCCATGGGTAGACA
Organism: Protopterus annectens; assembly: GCF_019279795.1. Lineage (NCBI taxonomy): Eukaryota > Metazoa > Chordata > Ceratodontiformes > Protopteridae > Protopterus > Protopterus annectens. The sequence goes on along the minus strand of NC_056735.1, from coordinate 1,788,981,496 downwards.
GTGGTATCTGGGCATTATGATGGTTGCCTATATTGTGTACTAATCCATACCGTCACACGGTAATTGCACATGGCTGTACACATTTATGGCTGAGGATTGTCGAATAGAATATCTACAATGTTTGGAAAATGTTGGCCTTGTAATGTTGACAATGGGACATGTAGCTCCTGAATATAATGATGTGGCAAAACCCACACTGCAATGGACCATGGCATTACACAATCACCCAAACAGGACACTGATACACACAAACACACACTTCCCAGTACTGAGTTTCATAAACCTACCTATGTATTGCTATTACACTGTTGTGCAGTTATTGTACGCACCACGGAGCTTATATGTTGGAGAGCTGTCCAAAGGTATCTTTGAAGGGGAGTGACATCAGCAACAGTGATAAAGGAGGGCTAAGGGAAGTCTAGTACATGTGGCTGTCCACAAAAGCAGGTGTCAAGAAAGACACAACCACACTCTCTCAGGAACTGACACACATTATCACAGTTGGCAGGATCATGATTAGAACTCATAACTAACTACATTACAGTATTACATAGTTATCACATGCACCACAGAGCATACCAGGCTGATATATGGCCAAAATGGTGTTTCAAGGTGACTGACATCAGAAGACATGCTACAGTAGGGCAATGGGAGGTGTAGTGAGTGTGAATGGCTTCACTATTATTAGTCTCCACACACACACACACACACACACACACACACACACACACACACACACACACACACACACACACACACACACACACACACACACACACTTGCCACTACTGGCATGCATGGGTTCATTGCTTCACAGCTGTGTAGTAGTTGTGCCAGAAGGCTGTAGAAGGCTAGACAAAGGGAATACCTTGGCATCAGGCCACATGGCATTGGTCTCCAGTGTGGCTCAGGGGTGTAGTCCCTGGATTGGCCCACACAGGTGGGTATTGTATTCACCATCCACTCATCTGGGTTATTATTGTGGGTGGCCAGTGCTGTGCAATGCCTGCCATGTATGTGAACTTTATTCCATAACATGTGTGATGCCTGTGCCCTGGCCCAACAATCAAGGAGCCTCAATCCTCACCACTAACACCAGTGAGGGGTGTCTCATATAGGAGGAAAGGATAACAAATGCACACAGTAAAGTAACATTTCCCTTAAGAGCACTTAGATATCACAGTCAGTCCAGGGCTGGTCGCTCCCTTGCTCTCCAGGTCCCCAATAACAACAGCTATAGGGTCCAGATCTCAGCCTAGTGGGTAAGCTAAAACCTCCAGCATCCTCTCTGTCCAACCAGTGCTTCGTGTCCCTGCCCAAGTAGCTGACACACACACACACACACACACACACACACACACACACACACACACACACACACACACACACACACATAGACACTTTGAGAAGAGTTTATACAACCACACGGAAACTCATGGGGAAGGCTGGCACAGGTTCTCCAGCTGTGACCCCTTTTTCCCCAGACTATACGGTAGTACTAGCTGCCACCACCCACTAATATTTATCAGCTACTCAAAGGCCCTTAAAAGGGTGTCCAATTATTACTGTGCAATATTATTATCCAATTGGTAGAATATCCCAGGGCTAAAGCTATTGAAGTGGCTTTGAACAATTTTACCAAAGGCATGCAAGTACTCTAAAGAGCTGAAATTATCTATACAAAAAAAGAAACAGTTAAAAGGGTTTAAAAATATTTAATAAATAGTCAAAACACAAGACAATACTTTTACTACACAGTGTTTGTCTACTACACAGTGCTAGTCAAGAGTTCAGAGATCACAGAGAAATACTTAAAATAATTCAGTTGTACAGTTCTGACATCACAGAAAAACACAGTCTAATCTTTCTAGTTTCTAGCTATTTCTAAGAGAAAACACAAGTCTAAAATACACTTACATATAGAGCAAGACAGTGCTGGCAAGTTGGATGGTTAAGACAAAATGCTTAATGCTCTCTGATTTTTTCTGTTTTTAAAATCACATGACTGGTTCATATTACATCATTCTTCACACTTCCCTGGGTTACAGTCCATCATTCTTCATACTTCCTTGGGTTCTCAGGTTAACAGAAACTACATTTATATTCTTCATTTCTGGGCAGAAACCAGATCAATAAAGGACATTTATGCATGCAAATTCTGGCCATTAACTCTGGCCTTAAAACAATAGGCAGGATGCCCCACTCTAGACAACCTGGCTCTGAGTCCTAACATCAAAGGGTCACAACATGCTTTACTTGGTCAGTACAGTGCACTGTTGTTACATTTTATTCCAGTTCCACATGTAACACTATTTTTACTATTTAAGACAACAAGCCTGTGGTTTACATTAATATTTATAGATGACAGAATTATCTCCAAAATTCTATCTGGCTAGGGTGGCAGCCTTCAACTATCTTCACCCAATCTTCACATATCTCCCCCCTGGGGAACTCAAGCTAGTTTTTCAAGTGACCCTTGAGAAATGCTGCTTGAGCGAGTTAGGTCTATCTGAGTGTACCTTACCCCATTCCCTGTCCTGAGTACCCATCTGCATTGGAATTGATGATCCCACTGCAGTGATGCATGGACATTTTTTTTATTTATTTTTTATTTTACATTTGTTGACCGGGATAGTCCGACTGGATGCATGTCCATTTTCAGCAGAGGCCCGGGGAGAAAAGCTCCAAAGGTAAGCAGATACAACATTACATAATACCAGCATTACATATTACAGACTATTTACAGTGATTACATAAGTAAGCAAGTTAAACAAGTTCCACAGGTTAGAGTTAATCCCAAGCGTAAGTCAGGATTAAATTAAATTACACAGTAAGCTGGTTAACAGAGTTTTACACATTCTAGAGAGAGTTAGCCAGGCTTGATACGGTGACATAGCTAGTTAAGTCCCAAATGTTGTTTGAGTCTAGTTTTAAATTGACCTAAGGTAGAAAGTAAGGTAATATCAGCTGGAAGAGAGTTCCAGGGTCTACTTACAGAGTTTGCAAAGAGAGAGTCACCGGCTGTGTTATTAATTTTGCTAGTCTGAATTAGTAGTTTGTTAGAGGATCGAAGCGGTTAAGGATTGTTATAGGGGGTGATAATATTTTTAAGTGCAGGAGTATTGTCCGGATTATAGAGGATTTTATAGGCCATAATCAGTTGGTTATACTGGATTAGGCTGGGTAGTTCAAGCCACCCAAGCTGATTTAAATTGATGCAATGATGTGTCCTAAAAAGCAGCCCAGTGGCAAACCGGGCAATGTGGTTGTAGCAAATTGAGAGTTTGTTAAGGACAATCTTGTTTAAATTCGAGAGTAAAGGGGATGCATACAGAAGGGTTGAAAGAAGGTGAGAGCGAGCTATGGCAATTTTAGCTGGAGGGGTTAGGAAGGCTTTTATTCTGTAAAGTGACCCTAGTTTTTTATTGATGGTTTTAATATTTTGGTTAACATGTAGGTCGAATTTTAGATTATTATCTATGATGACAGCTAATAGTTTTGTAGAGGGGTCAGGGGAGATTATTGTGCCATCATTTGAATTTATGGTAAAGGTGAAAGTGGTAGACCTATGTGTTGGTGAAAATAACAGCATTTATTTTTTGGGGGATTTAGGATCAGACGACATTCAGAAAGCCAGTTTTCTGTTGTATTAAAGGTGGTCTGGGTAGCTGACCATAACTCTATTGGAGATGTGGCTGAGCAAATCAGAGTAGAGTCATCAGCATATTGGATACAGCTGACTTTTGCGATGACAGTATAAAGGTCGTTAATGAAGATGGAGAACAGCAAGAGCCCTAGTATAGAGCCTTGGGGTACTCGAAGGGTATTAGGTAGAAGATTAGAGAGTTTGTTCTGCCAGAGGACAGCCTGCTGTCGACCATTCAGGTAGGATTGAAACCATTGAAGGGCTCTAGTATCTAGACAGAATGTTTGCAGGGTGTGGATTAAAAGTTGGTGATCAACCATATCGAATGCCTTGGAAAGATCCAAAAAGAGGGCTGAGGATATATAATTATTGTTGCAATTATGCTTTCTGGTGTCAGTAAAGGCAAGGAGGGCTGAAGTAGTGCTGTGATGAGGATGGAAGCCATGCTGAGTGTCTGCCATAAGGTGATTCTGGATTAGGTGGTGCATGAGTTGTCTATGAATACATTTTTCCATAATCTTTGCAAGTGGAGAGAGTATAGCTATTGGCCTATAATTGGAGAATTCAGTAGAGCTGCCTCCTTTGTGAAGTGGGATTACATAGGATATTTTTCAGATGGTGGGAATTTTAGCTTTTACTATGGTTCAATTGATTAGTATTGAGACGGGTCAAGCAATAGCATCGGCTGATTTTTGTAGGTACTCGGCAGGGAGTTGATCAGCAGAAAGTGTAGTGGGTTTTAATTTTTTGATCAAGGTATGGATAAGTGAAGTGGTGACTGGTTGGAAGCTGAACGCAAGTAGATTTCTAGGGGTGGTACTTTCAGGACCAGGGGAGCTAGGAGGTAGTTGGCTAGCTAGGGCTTGAATTGTCTCAGTAAAGAATCGGTTAAAACTGTCAGAAACATCTTTAGGAGTTTTATCAGTAGTAGCAGCAGGGATTGGGGTTGAAGTTTCTCCAGGATGTAGTAGATTATTTAAACCTGCCCAAAACTTCTGAGGGTTATTTTGATTTACTGTCTGTAAATTACAGTAGTATTGTTTTTTGTCTTGTAAAATGGATTTTTTTAGTTTCGTTCCTGGATTTCCTGTATTGTTGGGGTCTTTAGAAGAATGCCATAAAGCCCATGCTTTGTTTCTAAGGGTAATTTTGAGTTTAGACTCTTTAAAAAGCCATGGCACAGTTTTTGCCTTTGTTCTCTTTGAATGAACAGGTGCATGCAAATCAAGGATCTCAAGGAATTTGTTGTTAAAGTATGTTACTGCCTCCTCTAAGGGGAGGTGTTTTAGAATAGACCAATTACATGAGTTTAGTTCTTGTTGGAATTTGGCAGGGTCAAAGTTTTTATTGTTTCTAACCTTTCTGAGTAAGGATTGTTGGGAATTAATGGCTTTGTGCTTAATTACATATGTGAGAAGGTGATCGCTTAGGCCATCAGGGAGGGTACCAGAGGTGTACAGTTGGGGGTGACTATTTATGAGTGCCCAGCCAAGTATGCTTTCTTTTTGGTTGGGTTTACCTATCCTGGTAGGGGGTGGATATGATTTGTGTAAATGCATGCAGGTTAATATGGGTGGTTGGGGATTCTGAGGAACAGGTGACCCAGTCTATGTTAAAGTCTCCAAGTAGTAGGGTTTCTTGGGGGTAGTGACATAATAGCCAATGCAGGATATCTTCAAGTGTAGAAATATTGTTACCTGGGGGAATGTACATACACATGATATTAATGCATTTATTTTTATTAAGTTGCAATTTGGTGGCAAGAATTTCTGAGTTATTAATCTGAGGTGGTTGTATTACATCAATGGTGACCTTCAACTCAGATTTATAGAGTACAGCTACTCACCGCCTTTCCTGGAAGCATGATCCAGCCTGTGTATGTTGTACCCAGGTGGTAAAACTTCATTGTCTGTAGTGTTAGATTTTAACCAGGTTTCAGATAAACAGAGAATCTCAGGGGAGTGGACATCCAGAAGTGCATGCAATTCATGTACCTTGTTATTAATGCTTCTAATATTGAGATGACAGGCTAGGAGAGAGTTAGTTGGCCTATTAATTGTAGGTTTGTAGCTTAGATTGCAAGTAGAGGGGGTATGTGTATCTGAAGTGGGTGGGCCAGGGTTGGGGTGAATATCACCACCAAGTATTAGGTTAAGTCTATACTTGGTAATGAACTTCAGGAATTTGTTTATTAGTTTGTGGTAATGTTTGGATCTAGAGCTAATGTGCCTGGGGTTGAGATGTTGATAGACTGAACAAGATGTTGGATAGGACCTGGTACTGTAAGTATGGTTGAAGGTGGGAGGATTTACAGCTGGGGTAATAATATGCCCTTTCGGGACCTGAAATCCCGTGAGAAACTGGTTTTCATACAAGGTAAGGAGGTATGATGTGAACAAAAGGGGGTAGTAAAGAGGAGTATATCATTATTTGTGATTCAGCTAGTGAGTTAAGGAACTGTTTTACCTGGTGATTCAACACCAGAAGACAGAGTGGTGAGGTAAAGGTACTGGAAGGGGGATGGGAGAATGCCAGATGAAAGCTAATAGGTGCTATTAAAATGTAGGTAGAAGACATATCATATGCTTGCAACCTCAGGCTTCATCTTAGCAACTTGACATTTTGCTGGCTGGCTCTGTTTAACCATGTTAGGAGGTTGTGATTTGTCATAACAGTGAATTTCCTTCTATACAGATAAGGCTGAACTTTCTGCAGTGCCCACACTATGGCTATACATTCCTTTTCTACAGCTGCATAGCATTACTCCCTGGGAGATAAACCACTGGGTGCTCTTCCCTCTCTGAAGAAATCTGGTTAAGTACAGCCCCCACGCCATGGTTTGAAGCATCCACCTGCATAACAAATTCTTTGCTGTAATCTAGACTGACTAACACAGTGGGTCCACCCAAAGCTTCTTTAAGCTTCTGAAATGCCTGCGCACATGATGGGGTCCACACTACTTTATCTGGTCTGTTCTTCTTTGTCACTTCTGTGAGGGGAGCAGCTATGGTACTATAACAGGGGATGAACTTTCCTGTAGTACCCTGTTGTCCCTAAAAATGCCCTCACTTGCTTTTTAGTAACAGGTACTGGCAATGCCTGAATGGCTTCCACGTTGGCAGGTTCTGGCATTATCTTACCACTCCCCACTCTATGTCCTAGGTAGGAGACATCTGCCATACCCACCTGGCATTTGCTTGGCTTAATGGTCATCCCTGCCCTCTGTTGTCTGCCCAGCACCTCCCTGACATGTTGAAGGTGCTCTTGCCAGGAATGGCTGTAGGTGGCAATATCATCTAGGTAAGCAATGGAAAACTCACCTGCTCCTGCTAGGATATGATCTGCCAGCCTCTGGAAAGTTGCTAGGGAATTATTCATCCCAAAGAGCATCTTTGTGAACTCATACAAGCCAAAAGGAGTCACAAAGGCTGACTTCTCTCTAGTACTGAGAGTCAAGGGCACCTGCCAGTAACACTTGGTAAGATTGATAGTTGTAAGATACTTAGCCACACCCAGCTGCTCTAGGGCCTCATCTGTCCTAGGCATGGGGTAAGCATCTGGCTCTGTGTGACTATATAATTTCCTGTAGTCCACACAGAACCTGGTGCTGCAATCCTTCTTTGGCACCAGCACTACTGGGGAGGCCCAGGGGCTGTTGGACTCTTGAATCACCCCTTGTTACAACATCTCCTGTACCTCCTCCCTCAGAGTCTGTTTGAACTTCTCAGGCACTCTATAAGGGGCCTGCCTAATAGGCCTTTGGGGTCCTGTAGCAACCTGGTGCTGCCTCAGATGGGTGCACCCTGGTTTCCCAGTGAACATGTCCTCAAACTCCTGCAACACTGCTTGGATTTCTTGAATCTGGGTAGGAGATAGCTGCTCGGACATTGCTACCCCTTCCACTGAGGTGTCAGCCCAAGCCTCACTGAGGAGATCAGTCCCCAGCAGATCTCCCTCAGACTTCTCCTGCAATCAACTGCAAATGCTCAGCACAAGGGCCTCCATATCATGGTAAGGCTTCATCATGTTAATATGGTACAATTTGTGCCCCTGCCTTCTGCCTAGCAGTCCCACCATGTAATTAACATCACTTACCATTCTTACCACCTTGTAGGGTCCCGCCCAAGCTGCTTGCAGCTTGTTGTGTCTGACAGGAATAAGAACCATTACCTGCTGCCCCACAGCATACTCTCTAGCTCAAGCATTCCTGTCATACCACACCTTTTTCTGTTGTTGGGTTTCTGCCTGGTTCTCCTGGGCCAAGCCCATGAGTTTCCTGAGCCTTGTCCTGACGTATGCCACAACAGACTCTTTGTGAGACTCACACTAACCTTCCCACTCATCTCAAATTAAATCTAGAGGTCCCATCACCCTATGCCCATACAGTAACCCAAAGGGTGAAAAAACTGTGGATTCCTGAAGAACCTCTCTGTAGGCAAACAACAGATGGGGCAAATATTTCTCCCATTCCCTCTTAAACTGATCTGCAAATGCCTGTAGCATGAACTTCATTGTAGAGTTTAACCTCTCAACAAGACCATTAGTCTGGGGATGGTAGGGGTGGTCTTCATGTGCTTCACCCCAGAGAACTTCCACAGACAAGCCAGCAGGCCTGAAATGAAATTGGCACCTCTGTCAGTCAGTATTTCTTTTGGGAAACGTACCCTGCTAAAAATCTCTAACAACGCATTTGCCACCTTCTCTGCCTCAATGGAGGAAAAAGCCACTGCCTCAGGGTATTGTGTAGCATAATCCACTACCACTAGGATATATTTTTTTCCCTGTGGAACTTGGGGTACTCAGAGACCCACAATATCCATAGCTACCCTCTGAAATGGCTCCTCAATCACAAGCAAAGGCATCAAAGGAGCTCTCTCCTTGTCTCCTGCCTTTCCAGTCTTTTGGCACTACTCACAGGTCCTGCAGTTCCTTGTTACATCTCTGGAAATTCCAGGCCAATAGAAGTTCTGCATAATACACCTCTTTGTATGTTTTATGCCCATATGACCTGCAAAGGGAATATCATGGGCTATGGCTAAAAGCGCCAGACAGTAGGCTCTAGGCACTACCAACTGCTGTACTCTCTCACCTTCTAGCACTCCCTCAGGGGTCCACCCTCTGTACAGTAACCCTTTGTCCCAGTATACAGATTCCCCCTTTCCTTGAGAATCAGGTGCCTCACTAGCTACCTGCCTCAGGCCTTGCAATGTAGGGTCTGAGAGCTGAGCTTGTTCAACTCTCTCCTTGTAACCCTTCCCAGCTCCTCTTCCACAGGAAGTCTGGCATCCTCTGACAGTGGTGCCTCACTGTCAGCCTAGGTACTACTACTCACCTCTACCTTTGCAGTCTCTCTGTCCAAGGGACCATCAGTACCCCCAAGCAGCTGTGGCTCACCTTCAGTCTTACTGTTACAGGGTAGCTCCCTCCCTGAAGTAACCACCTCACCAGTCCTAGCTGCAAGTATGCAGTCTGTCTGGGTCTCCCCCAGCCTACCAGACTTACCTGCTTGTCTCCAAGCCTGACTGCATGTAACTGCACAAGCACAGGGTACTGAACTATCAAAATCCTTCCCTATCAGGACATCTGCAGGTATATATTCAAACACACCTACTTGCCAACTTCCTTTTCCACCCTCCCAGTCAAGGTGAACCCTAGTCAAAGGTATTTGGAATGGGATCCCTCCTAAAGCCCTGCATGGAGTAGACTGCCCAGGCAAGTAGTGCTCCTCTGTAACCATTTCAGGCTTTAAAATGGTTATATCAGAGGCTGTGTCTCTCTTGGCAATGGCCTCTCTGCCATTCACTACAATAGGATATAACCTCTGGTGGTAGTTTGGCACCCTGTTTATCCCAAGATAACCTACCATTGGCATTTTGTCTCTCCCACTTACTGGCTCCCTCACATTTTATTCCCCACCTTGCCTCCATGGACACCTGTATGCACATGGCCCCACTGGTTGCATTCAAAACACTTAACTCTAGCTCCATGACAAGTACCTGGACTAGTGGCTTCCCCTGCTACTGGCAGATTCTGTTGGGCCACTCTGTGCTGTCCACCCTGGATTCCTTTAGACCCATGAGCAGTACTTGGGGTCCCTTTCCTGTGCAGGGTTGTCCTGCTTGCCAGGTATAGGTTTCCCTTCTTCACCAACTCATCTGAAGTGGCACATTATCTATCAATTAACCAGATCCTCATGTCCTCAGGCAAAGTGCTAAGGGCTTGTTCCCTCACCAAAAGGTCTGCCAGCCCTTCAAAACTGGTCACCTGACATCCACTCACCCAGCTATGGAAATAAATGCTCAGTTCAGCAACATATTGTTAGAAAAATATGTATTAATGTATATGTTTATTGCTTATTAGAAGCTAAAAGGGTTAACACATTTCATTCTATTTTATGTACAGCTCAGTTTTGTATGAAATTACAAGATGCTTTTCAAACTGCAATATGCTTTCTGAAACTGCAAGATGCTCTCTGACCTAGTATTTGCTAGCACAGCAAAATTCATGTTTATGCCTTTTGGAAATTTACTGAGAAGCAGGTGATTATCTGCTAGGTCAGGAAAATAATGAATAGAACAATACTGTTTTCTATAATGTTATTGAACTTGAACAATCAGCTCTGTTCGTGTTATGAGAACATGCACAGCTGCAGAAAAGATAGATACAGTTGAACAAAGACTGCTTGAAGAAATGAACTACAATCTGTACTTGCTTTGTGCTCGAATTAGCCATAGTACCTTGAATGGTAACATTGCATAGTGAGAAGTTGTATCTGACCGGTGGTCATCAAGGCCACGTTATTTTTCTTAGGAAGTTTTTTTTTTGTAAACTTGATATGCCAGCAGAAAATCATCGACAAACAGCTGCAATGAAATAATATTGAAAGAACTTGTGATTTATTACGTCAGCTTAGTAGGCAATATCTTGTAAGAAATGTTTAAGAATGGCTTCACTTCCTGATTCTAGTTTGACAAGCTCTGTATTAGCACGTTTTTGTCTCCTTGCTGCAAGATTAAAGTGCCTTAACCTGAACCTGCCGTGTGTTGATCTTTTTGAAGTTGTTTTTTCTTTGACACTCCCTACACAGACGTTGAAACACATACACAAGACATCCACAACTGACATGTGTGGGAATAGAACCCCTACCAGAGTTCTATATCACACTATAGCATGAAGCTATTATAGGACTAGCCACGGGGATTACTGGAGTACTCCTTCCTCAAAGGTGTATTTCACAATGAATGACATCAGCAGGATTGCCAAAGTAGGCCATTTGAATTGTAGTGAGTGTGGCTAAGCTAAAATGCATTGCTCCCTACACAGACATTGAAACACACACAAAACATCCACAACTGACATGTGTGGTAATAGAACCCTTACCAGAGTTTTATATCACACTACAGCATGAAGCTGTTATAGGACGCACCATGGGGATTACTGGAGTACTCCTTTCCCAAAGGTGTATTTCATAATGAATGACATCAACAGGATTGCCAAAATAGGGCATTTGAATTGTAATGAGTGTGGCTAGGCTAAAATGCATTGCTCCATACACAGACATTGAAACACACAACATCCACAACCAACATGTGTGGGAATAGAATCCTTACCAAAGGTCTATATCACACTATAGCATGATATACGGGGATTACTGGAGTACTCCTTCCCCAAAGGTGTATTTCACAATGAATGACATCAGCAAGATTGACAAAGTAGGGCATTTGAACCGTAGTGAGTGTGGCTAGGCTAAAATGCATTTCTCCCTACACAGACAGGGACACACACATGCACACACAGTTGCTATGTCTGGGATTAGAACTCCTACCTAACTGGTTCGTCACACTACAGCAGTACACAGTTATGGAGGCACCACAGGGATTACTGGGCTACACCTTTCTGAAAGGTGTATTTCACAGTGTATGACATCAGCAGTCTTGACAAAGTAGGGCAATTTAATTGTAGTGAGTGTAACTAGCCTAAAAAGCATTGTTCTCTATACAGATGGTGACACACACACACACACACACACACACACACACACACACACACACACACACACACACACACACACACACACACACAGTTGCCATGTCTGGGAATAGAGCTCCTCCCCAACTAATTTATCACACTACAGCAGTACGCAGTTTTAGGAAGCGCCACATCGATTACTGGAGTACACGTTTTATAAGGGTGCATTTCAAAGTGGATGATCTCAGCAGGCTTGTCATTGTATGGCTATGGGGAAGGGATTGTGTGTGCATGGGCCAGATCCCATTCATCTAGAGGTTGACACACCACATGTGGGCACACGCAGGGTTATATTTCCCAGGTACATGTATACAGCTGCTAGATGACTACTTCCTTGTACAGTCATGTTGCACAGCTAGCACTTGCACCACATAGTCCATCATGCTGACAGATACCAGTGGCTAAGGTCTACAGTGAGTGATATCCAAACCTCATGTGGTTGTAGCCATTTGGCTGTGTGCTGGGTGGGACAGGCCTCATAATGGATGGCCCCTTGTGACAGTCACTCTCTTCCACACATCTGTGTATGTCTACCTTTGGCATATTATAGTGTGTTGTCCTTTGGATATATGCCTGCATTCCTATCCTGTGTGTGTGCAAAGCATGAATGCTGCATACTGAGGAGTGTCTGCACTAACATCTGCAAATGCCAGATATGTCTGGTCCACTGTTGTTTACAGACATGGCCTTCATTTGTTTAAGTGTGTGAGCATACTCAGTATGACCTTTCGGTATGTTGTTGGCTGACATTGCCTTCATTTCCTCTAAGTGTGTGATGCCCAGTATGGCCATCTGTATTGAATGTGTGGAACGAGTCCAGGTAGTTTGTACTGCAGTGCTGACCTTTGTGTTGTACACCTACAGGTAGCATGCTGTCTCTGCAGGGTATCCATCGATCATTTGGCATGGACTGTTACTAGAGTTCTGCATAAGATGGGGGGGCGCACCTGACTATTTCTACATTTCTACATAGGATTGTGGGGGGCACACCTGACTGTTACTATATTTCTATGTAGGATGGGGGGCACACCTGACTATGTCTACATTTCTACACAGGACTGTGGGGGGCACATTTGACTGTTACTACATTTCTATGTAGGAGGTGGGCACACCTGATTATTTCGGTATGTTGTTGTCTGAAATTGCCTTCATTTCTCTGTGTGTGTGAGTATGCCCAGTATGCCCTTCTGTATTGAATGTATGGATCAATTTCTGGTAGTTTGTACTGCAGTGCAGACCTTTGTGTTGTACACCTACATGTTGCATACTGTTTTTGCAGGGTATCCTTCGATCATTTGGCAATATGGGGGCAAATTGTGCAGAGGATAGTGTGTACTGTAGGTGACTGTGTCTGTGTTGCTTCAGCTGCATGATACTGCTGTTACCAGAGATATTCAGACATGTACTGTTATACACAGTGATGTTTTCTGTCCTCATGTACTGTCAGGTGGACATTCTTACTCACAGTGATGACTTGGGGGACAAGGGTGACTGCAGCTGTGTTCGGTATTGTGGAAAGACACCTACATATTCATGGTAAATTATGCCATTCTGGAGGGTGAGCTGCAGACACTTGGTGTTGGGTTTGTGTATCCAGTTCAGCGCCATGGTACAGTCCTGGCAGAGGATCCCATACTTGTCCGCCCATCAACATGGCAGTATGACCTTATCTTGCTGTGGCAATGCCTCACAGCTGTACAGATTTGCACAGGTTAGCCAGAGACAGGGGCCATGGGTCAGAACATTTACCCTATTGTGGTGTATGGGCAAGTGTGTAGCCACCCGTTTATGTCTTTGCAGACAGGGATAGTGTGTGCACACAGCTTGGTGTCAGACCCTGCACATTCCATGCTGCCCGTGCTTCCACAGCCCCCTGTTATTCTAACCTCTTCCATACATTATGCATACATTCTCTGATACTTTCCCTAAGGGTATCACCACATCACAGGTGTGTTTTAGTGTTGGTCCACAGTTCATGCAGTGGGACATGGTGGACATGTCACTGTGGTTTGTCCACATGGCCTTGCATATGGCTTATATGGAGTGTGTTATGTTGTTATTTGGGTGTCCATTACATAACATGCATTGGCAGTACGTGTGAGACAAGGGCCTTTGGCAGGCGCCTGTGGGGCATTAGGTGTTGATGCAGGCCAGATGTGGCAGGCCATTGCATTCTGTCAGTCCTACAGTCTCAGACCACCATACAGTATATTCCCCTGATGTGACAGGTTAGATGTGATAGTTGTTCATGCCAATACATTCTATCAGTATTGATCAGGTGGTGTGGATGCTGGCAGGGTGCTACCTACAGCTAGGGACACACCAGCATGGGACACTTGCACTGGATGCTGCAGTCTTCCGTTATTGCCATATACAGGTGGGGTCATACGGTACCCATTCCCAACAGCAGGGATATTGCCAGAGAGGTGCCTGTGGGTGGTGTTTGTGTGGCTGGGTGCATGTGTGCTATGGACACTACTTGCACCTGACACATAGATATGCATGAGGTATTACAGTTATGCTGGCATGTGCAGGTATATCAGCTGATTCCCAACACATCATTCTTACCTCCTTTGTGATCTGCAGGTGTTCAGGCAGATATCACCAGTATCCCTACTACAGGTCCTGTTACTGTGATGCATACCTATTTCTACAAATCTAAGGGTGTCACCATTTCACAGTGACACAATATATACTGTATGTCTTTTAGGTGGTGACACATCTTACCACTATTCATTTACAATGGCTTAATGCCAGCACGTGTTATACTGATGGGGATTGTCTTTGGCACTGCAGTCATGAGGGCTTGTCCCTGTTATCAGCAGTAGTGGGCAATGGCCACCAGGTCTTGCCTCAACATGCATACATATTGACCACACTCACACATTATGAAACACACACCATCCTAACACACACAGACCTGCATATTGTGCAAATGCTACAATCTATCCTGCTACCTTGGCCACCTCTGGCTATCTGTGCACCAATCATATTATACCTACTCATACATGTTACTATATTTCTACACAGGATTGGGGGGCACACCTGAGTGTCACTACATTTCTGCACTGGATTGGGGGAAGGGGCAGACCTGTCTGTTTCCACATGTCTACATAGGCATGGGGGGCACACCTGACTGTTACTACATTTCTACATAGGATTGTGGGGGGGGGGGAGGACACATCTGACTGTTTTTACATTTCTACACAGGATTGGGGGGCACACTTGACTGTTGCTACATTTCTACACTGGATTGGGGAGAGCACACCTGACTGTTTCTACATGTCTACATGGGAGTTGGGGGGCACACCTGACTGTTACTACATTTCTACATATGGTTGTAGGGGGGACACCTGACTGTTTTTACATTTCTACACTGGATTGGGGGGGCACACCTGACTGTTACTACATTTCTACACAGGATTTGGGGGGCACACCTGACTGTTTCTACATTTCTACACATGATTGGGGGGCACACCTTACTGTTTCTACATATCTACATAGTATGGGGGGCACACCTGGCACTTGCACATATTTTCTTTGACTGTACTGGTATGTCTGGTACTCCATTTCATTCTGTATTCTAACCTATCATACTGACTAGAAGCATATCAGTGTACTACAGGTCTTATCTTTGGTGCCTTACATATTAGTGTCTGACTTCCTACCCTTCAGAACTAACATCCCACTGTCTGACCTGCTGTAGTCGGTCTGTGTAGGTCAGGGGGGAGGTTACCCATAGGCATCCATACCATAGATACAGGTAACAACACATTCTACTCCATTTGGCAGTTGGTAGGTTGATTGACTTACCTTGTGGGTGTGCCAATATTGAGGATGGTGCTGGAGGGCTGCCTATGTTGGATGCACATAGTACACTCCCTTTGCATGGTTGAGCACAGGTAATGTCATGTTTGGCATCTCTTTTACTGTATGTGCCAGTCAGAGAGAGGTGTCACTCCCTGGGTCACTACTGTGTCAGTGTATGTGCTATGCATTGTCTCTTTGTCATGGCCAGGACATACTGGGCATGCCTCAATCTGCCTACTGGGGCAGGCTCAGGTTGTTCCTCCCCTGAGTCACTCTGTGCCTGTGCAGGCCTTGGCATTGGTGGGGGCTGGGTGGCCCTGCCCCATGCTGTTCCTGCTGCAGCTGTTTCCACAGGATCATATTGTGTAGCATGGCACATACAATAACAATCTGAGTACATGTAGCTGGTGAGTACTGCAAGGATCCACCGGATATGTCCAGACACCGAACCATGACTTGATCATCCCAAACACATGCTCTATTATAAGTCTGGTCTGTGCATGTGTCTCTTATGGTGTTCGTGTTCAGGTGTGTGTGCATTTCTGATGGGTGTCATCAGCCATGGCTCTAGTGTGTAACCAGCATCCCCAACTAGAGGTGACCATAGGGGATGTCCCCACTGGCAATTCTCTGGTACAGCTGCGTCAGATGCCAAATGTGGAAATCGTGATAGTTTCTAGAGAAGCCAGCACACATGTTCATTATAATGCCCTGGGCATCACACACGACCTGGAAGTTGATGGAAAGGAGGCCCCTGCAGTTGATATAGGCCCTACCCTGATCACCGGGTGGTGCTTTGATGCGTATGTGCATGCAGTCTCTAGCACCCACTTCCTCAGGGTATTCTGCTATTTGGTGGAAGAGATGCATATTGCAGGCCAACACCTCATGAGTGTTGAAGAAATATACGTGCTCACCGGCATGTGCTGACATGACATCCAGGAACTGGTAGAATACTCTGGATGCAGATGCCTGTGAGATCCCCATGATATCTCCAGTTGAGCTTTGGGCAGTACCTGTGGCTAGTATTCCTAGGCCTACTCATACCTTGGTATCCACTGGGATGGGTTCTCCTTGGTCAGTTCGGTGTTTCAGGTGTGGTTGGCACAGCTCAACAATTTGCTGTAGGAGGTCCCTGTCCACCCTATAGCACTCCACTACCTCAAGCTCATGTAGCCCCTAGTAGGTTACCCTGGGTCTGTACATTCTTCTCCGTCTCCTCACTGTGGATTGATTGGCAGCATTCACATCCTCACCACCCTCAGCCTCTTGCACATGTTTCTTTATGTTGCCTGCTGCAGCCCCTATCATTTTGTAGTTTTGTTTGTTAAAACTTCCCCACTTGTATACACCGGTGGTGTAGAGTATGGGAAAAACCAGAGGCAAAGGTGTTTGCATAATTTATAGTAGTATTCTGGGCTGGGCTGATCTGCTGCCTGTGTAATTGGATGATTCTAATACATTTCACCTGCCAGCTATGCTAGTTCTTCTTTGATTACCTTCCTACTGCTGTTTTCCCTTACCATTGCCTGCCTGTTTAAGCCCAGGGGTACACAACACAAACAGAGTGCTCGAATGTGCACAATGCTGACATTTCCTGGTTTAACTTTTTTTTTCTTTTTTTAAAACCCGGTGCGCAGTGTGCACACCCGCTTAGGCAATGTAAAGAGTGCTAGGCAGATTCAGACACACACCCATGCTTAGCTGTGCTAAGCTAGGAGCAAACCCGAGCCACAAGGCTCCAATCCTCTTACAGTATGCCTGACACCCCCCCCCCCCATGATATCAGCTAACTTCTAGGTTTGCACCAAGCTATTCCTACTCTTACACTGTTGGGACCTGACTAGCATGCTGGGAAAACTGGGATTCACTATCATTCCCCTCATTTGCATAGGATTGCCTGCTAATGCATAGTTACACGTCTCACACTGACCCTCCCCCCTTAGCAACCACTACTCACTGGCCATGTTGTCTTCTGCCTGCCATTGACTTTCATGGCAGAATAGTGATTTTAGTTAGAACGCTAATTTTATTTATTTATTTATTTTTTTTATTATTTTCCCCTGATCCCTTTTGCACACCGCTCCCTAAGTTTAAACAGCCAAGATCAGCAAAAAAAAAAATAAAAGTTGATTTTTTTATTTTTTAGGCAGTTTGCAATGCCAATGGCCTTATACTTGACCATTGGCATGCTTCCTGACTGATATGCAGCCTTTATTTGGAGCTGTCACAGCTCCGTTTTGGATTTTGCAGAAATGTACTCGCTTACTAACCAAGTATATTTCTGCAGATTGCACTAGCCCTGCACGGCCGGTTTCAAGCTTCCTGGATCACAAATTCACCTCATTTGCATGGATTTCTCCTGAAAATGGGGTGATTTGCATACAGGGGCTTAGTCCATGCAGGACTAGTGCAGGAGAGCTCGTGCATGCCCCTGCAGAGTGTTCCTGGATCGCACGGCAGACATATTGCCTGCTAGAGCTCCTGCACTAATCCTGCATGGCGTGCAAGGCATGCAGAATCCGGGGGATGGTTTAAATAAGCAGTACAAGCTTGAATAATGTTTTCTTATTTTTAATAATAATGCAAAGTGATATTTGACACATATCTAACATTAGAAGATATGAAAACAGTCTATTTTAGTAATTCATATGTCAATATATTTCAAGTACAAATAGTTTTCCCTTTAATTTTCTTTGTAGTTCCCCCCTTAAGGAAAGTGTACAGTACCTTTAACATTGGAAAACTACATTTCCTTGACACTATGTGACATTGTCTGTAGATATATATATATATATATATATATATATATATATATATATATAGCTATATATATAATTACATATATATATATATATATATATATATATATATACATATATATATATATATA
>NC_056735.1:1788833119-1788960619 GCF_019279795.1 Protopterus annectens | reverse complement strand
TTGTTGCACATAACCGACTAGTGAGGTACATGCCAAATGGGGCATTGTACTCGATGATTGGCCTAATGAGGGAAGAGTAGAGGGAGACAATGACCTCTTTCTTCCTGGATGTAAAGCCCTTAGTAATGAGATGTGCCACATAGAAAGACTTTCCAACCACACTGGCAATGTTCGAGGCTGCTGTCAACCTGTGTTCCCAGATCTCTTATAACACCTTCTGTGTTCAGTGGCCTACCATCGATGTGGTAATTCAAGAGAACTGGGATGACGACACATTTTTTGGCATTAAGCTTAAGGTCATGGTCTTGACACCAGTCATTGGTCTCAGTGAGGCCTTTCCGTAGGATGTCAACATCGCTTGGGGAGTTTATAATATCTCCCAACTTGCTATCATCTGCGAACTTTGTCAGCCAGAGACCCTTTGTGTTGGCTTGGACTTCAGAGAAGTAGATACCAAACAGGAGAGGACCCAGGACCAAACCTTGTGGGACTCCACTAGTGACTGGTCAGCAGTCTGACTTGGAGTCTACTACTTTCATACTGTGGGTTCTATCTGTGAGCCAGTTTGCAACCCACCTAGTGATATAGGGGTTGATGCCTAGCTTAGTGAATTTTTCTGTGATTCCTGAATGGGGAATGGTATCAAATGCCTTGGCCAGATCAAAGTAGGCTGCATGAACCGCCTTGACTTCATCCACAGCTCTGGTGACTTCATCAATTAAGTTTACCAAGTTGAGCAGGCATGATCTACCCTTCATAAAACAAAACTGTGTGGGATCCAGAGTTTGGAGATTCCCTATATCCTTGTTTATTAGGTCCATGATGATGTGTTCTATAGCTCTGCATATCAGACCCATCGGGCTAATGGGGGCGATAGTTACCAGGGTCTATAGTCACTCCTCCTTTGTGGAGATGGATGACTGTATTGTAGCAGTGTGCCATTTGGAAGGGACAAAGCCTGAGATGAGGCTGTGATTGAACAGGGCACACAGATGAGGTGCCAGTTCACTCTGTAGTTCATGTAGAACACAGCCAAGGATATTGTCAGGTCCCATGGAAGCTGTTCTTGGCTTTGGACAGTGCTGTTTTAACCTGTGCAGCAGTAATACTGGATGCCTGGCAATCTACTGGTATTGTGAATGGTCCTTTTGGGGGGAGAGCAGTAAAGTTGGCACTGAATCTGTCGGCCAGTATATTGGCAATATCTGTTGGCTCAGTATAGGAAGTACCATTGTGCAGTAGCTCAGAGCAAATCTGGGTATTGCCATGGAGATTCTTTACATAACTACACAAGGCCTTGTGGTTGTCTTTACTATCTGCTGGAATTCTGTTTTCATAGCTAGCTTTAGAGAATTTGATGAGGGATCTCAACTTTTTGTTGAGGCTGATAAGGGAGTTTCTCCAGTGTTGGGACATCAACCTTATTCCACATCAGTTTCCTCCTTCTGTTGTAGAGTTTGTTTATGGCAGGGGACCACCAGATTGGCTTCCTTTTTTGGAGGACAGTGTCTTGGTTCTATTGGGTATGGCGAGATCCATGCATTTGTGTATGTGTTTGTACAGTGCATTGGTGTATGATTCAGCGGTCATGCAACTATTCTCCATTTGCATGGGTGCCATGAAGTTAGCCACATCAGCTTTTAGGAGCCCAGAGTTAGCTTTGGAGACATTTTTCATGGTGGTTACCTTTCTGGGGGGGGGGGGGGATGTGGATTTCTAGGGTGATTAGTTTGTGGTCGGCTTTAACCAGGGAGGAGTTAACTATTAGTGTAGAGCAACAATCGCCCATGTTAGTAATGACCAGGTCAAGGATGTTGCTACTTCTAGTGGGGGTAAGAACGAGCTGGTCCAGGGCATTTGATTTAATGAGCTCCAGGAAATGTTGGGCAAGTGTATTGGTAGATGACTAGTTTTTCCAGTTAATGGAGGGGTAGTGATGAAGTCACCCAGTATGAGTGTTAGGTTGGACCCTAATATTCTCCAATGTGCTTAGGAATATGGAGTGTGAGTCTTGGGACATTGTTGGGGACCTATAGCAGGCTACAACCTGAATCGCTGTCTTACCCAATGTTAGCTGCACCTGAAGTATCTCTGATGTGTTATGTTGTGCTACCAGTCTGGAAGTGTGTGCATCCTTTATGAATATGGAAACACCACCGTCTTTGGGCTTCGTCCAAGTTCTGTGGCTGAAAGGTGTGGAATGAGTTATAGCCTGGTAGTGCAGGGTTGCTTTCTGCTGCCTTGAACCAGGTCTCTGTTACAGCACAAATGTTGATGTTCTCCATTTTAAGGAGTGCATTTTCAGATTTAGACTTCTAGCATTGTGCAGCATGACCCTCAGATTGCATTTGTTTGTAGCTGTTACAGTGGTAATTTGGTCTTTGGAACACCGCCTAAAAAGGCACTATAGGGTGGCAAGAGTCTTGGCCAGTATCCCCAGGGGTAACAGATGCAGGCCATCTCTGGCAGAGCATCGAGGTCTGTTAATCATGTCATCCCAGGCAGACAGATACTGGATCCCCTTAGAGAGACATCAGAAACTTAGCCATTTGTTGAAATCGATCATTTTCTGCTTGAACTGTGGTATCATTCTGGATGATGGTAGAATGCTGCTCAGGACTAGGGTCATATATGCCTGGGCTACATAATCTGAGAGCTCCTCCATGTCTCTTTTTTGATGTAGTCCAGGGATGTCATGTCTCTTTTCATGTAGTTCAGGGATGTACGTCTCAGGTAATTCACACCCACATGTACAATGACAGAGTCATATTTGTACCTGTTGCTGAGGGACCTGAGTGCGTACATTATGTGGCGGATTCTGGCACCTGACAGGCAGCTGACTGTTACTTTCTCCTTATTCAACCTAGTGAGTGGGACATCAGTGTGCCTCACTATCTATGACTAGTGTGTTGGGCATGCTGTTCTGCCTTAAGGGCTTTGGTTGAGTGTCACACAGTTTATGAGAGTTATGTGTCTTGTGATTAGTGTTGTATTATGGTGGTTGAGTGCATTTCTGCCTTGGAGGTGTCTGCTGTTTGGGTAGATTTTATTGAGAGCCTCTGCAAAGGTGGGTGTGTGGCTTGTGTTTTTATGTGAAGGCAGTGCTGGTGTGTGTTCTGGAGGGCTGTGTGTTCCATGTGGTGTGGTGCAAGTGTTGAACTTCTCCTCTTGACCAGCTATTCCGGTCTTGGCTAGACAGTGCTTGGCTTCCAATTTGGATATATAAGTGCATCTCTCACAAGTCTAGTGTTGGGAGGTAAGAGGAGAGGATTATCAGTGTACATGAGGTAGTTGCTACATTGCCTCAGGATGCCCAAGTTCACCAGGTTAATTGGGGAAAGCACAGGGAACTGACCTTTAGACATGCATGGATGGATGGGTATTAATAATAAGTACTGGAGCTGTTTCCTTGTAGAATGCTTAGTGCTGGTAGCACTTTTGTGTGCTACAATAATTGTTACAAGAAGTCTGGTAAAGTGCTAGACCGATAAGCTAGTAAAAGTGCAGGAGAGGAGAGAACTAGCAGGTCTAAAGGAAAAATTGAAGAGCAGATTTTGGCACCGCTCAGAAGCTACAAAGTGTCCTGGATACAGCAAATATGTATCTGGACTAGACTAGTTACAAGAATGGTGGGAAACAAGCACAAATGCAGGCTTTTAAACCAGAAGTTGAAAGAGATGGAAAAAAACTTCCCAAACGGCCAATAAACTTCACTTTCTAGACCAGTAACAACTCCTCTTGTGGTAGATAGGCTACCCAGTGCTTACCACTCTAGTCTCCAACTGATAAACTAGAAGGCTTCCCTCCAACACAGACAAACTAGGGGGGCTCAGAAGCTTACATACAGTCCTGGATACAGCAAATCAGTATCTGGACTAAACTAGTTAGAGGAAAGGTGGGAAACAAGTGCAAATGCAGGCTTTTAAACCAGAAGTTGAAAGAGATGGAAAAACTTCCCAAACAACCAATACACTTCACTTTCTGGGCCAGTAACCACTCCTCTTGCGGTAGATAGGCTACCTAGTGCTTACCACTCCCACTGATAAGCTAGAAGGCTTCCCTCCAAAACAGACAGGCTTGGGGCATTCAGAAGCTTACATACAGTCCTGGGTACAGCAAATCTGTATCTGGACTAGACTAGTTACAGGAAAGGCGGGATAAGCGCAAATACAGTCTTTTGGACCAAGAAGTTGAAAGAGATGGAAAAACTGCCAATCCAATATGGTTACCATGTCTTAATACATTAATACATGTACACATACAAACACACACGCACACACACACACACACACACATATATATATTATATATATATATATATATATATATATTTTTTTTTTTTTTTTTTTTTTTCAATCTTGAAGACCACAATCAAGAAAAATCATAATCACAAGCCTATAACATAAAAACACCAAAGACCACAATATCAAACTCCTGAGTTGCCCTCCTGCAGGACCTATGTTACAACTTGTTAGTGGGTTTAGACAGGTAGGGGATTTGCTATTCCAGATTGTTAGACATTGTGGTCTTCAAGGTTTCGATTTTTGTTATGTTCCTGGGTTTCTGGACATTGTGGTCTTCAACATTTTGGTCTTTCAATACTATATTCTAGGGATTATGATTTTTAAGACTGTGGGCTTCAATAATGGGGCAGTAAACATATAATGGTGTACTTACTTTAGTCAACACAGCAACATGTCAGTGGCAAGAATGTTGACCACAAAAGGATGACAAAGCCAATATTTACAGTCAACTGCACACACGTGAGGAAAATCCTCACTACATGGAATAAAAAAAAAATAACATTGTTTTTTGGAAAGGGGGCAAGCCCGCTGCACCCCCCCCCCCATACCCGCTGCTAATTATATGGACTGACTCTGAGGTAGCACAATCCCTGGGGAAAAGGAATGTTGTGCCACCTGTAGATTGTTGATGTATCAGACTTGTCAACCATCTGCATATGTGGACTAGCTGTGATCAAGCGACTGTCGACATTTTGCTGTGTCCAGAAAATTCAGGAGTTCCATAAGTATATACATATGTATAGTATATATAGATAGATATATTGATATAAATATAATATGATTATGTCATGAATGGTTGACATGTTAAAAGACTGACAAAACATAAAAAAAAATGTCAGCCATTCATAATATTGACAACCCAAATAACAGACATCTAGTACATCAAAAAAGTGACACTTTTCCTTTTCTGATGTATTACTCACAACCTTACCACACATTTAGCTCAGTTTTGCCTTTCTGAACCCAGGGAGGGTCAATGTCCCACAAAACAGAATTAGAGGAATCAAAATTTTAACAGTAAAATGGCATAGTATTAGTTATAATTTCCATCTAGTAAAGGCAGGACTGGAATGTACAACCCTAATGTCTTGTCTGAGATGGCTATAATAATCATTACAGGGACATGGATCAAGTGAAAGAACACAAAACTAAAGAGTATTTAAAAGCTATAAAGCAAAAATGCGTCAATGAGAGAGAGAGAGAGAGAGAGAGAGAAAGAGAAGGCAAGAAAGAGGAGGAGTACTACTTTCTGTCTAGATGTTTGTCACTACATCTCTTTCTTCCTGTTTACCTGAAGCAAATGTCATAGAACCAGACTGTTTGGTCTGTAATACATAACAGACAATATGCTCAAACTAAGCATTAATCTGTTATAACAACTACTTCCAGTCACTCTGAAATATAAAAATTATTTTATAGCAGCAATTATGCCTTTCCACAAATGCCATAATGCTATTCTGACAGGTGATATGCTGCCACGCACAATTACATACACACACACACACACACACACACACACACACACACACACACACACACACACACACACACACACAGAAATACAAACAGACATACACACACATACACACACACATACACACACACACACACACACACACAGACACTCACACCAAAACACAAACAGACATACTGACATTCGGCTCCCTAATAAAATGTTGGCACTCATAGCACCAAGTGCGAACATGTAAAAAAATATCACTGAAAATGCAGAAGAAGGAACACCAAACATTGCTCTCCTCAATCTTCTTTTTATAGGGAGCAAGACCCTTGTACCTCCCAGTGTTGGCTACAAGCTCCCCACATACCTCAACTTATATGTACTAACTTTGAGATCACCATACCTGAAAGAAAAGGCAATATTCAGAGAAATTGCCACCTCAGACATAATTTATGTAGGTAGGTTTTAATGGCCATTCGGTCTCAGCATTATGGGACTCACTAAAGCAGGTCTTGACATTTCTGTTGGTTACCTACCACACACACACACACACACACACACACACACACACACACACACACACACACACACACACACACACAAGCGACACAAACTGCTGGCTACATTTTGCTTGGTAAGAAAGGCTGTAGTTTCTGATTTTTTTTTCAATTAGGCTTCATGCCTATTGTCTCAATTATTCTGATATTTGACCAAGCAAATTTATGTATTTATTTTATCCATATCAGGTGCAGGCAATGGATTTTCAGAGGCAACAGCAGACATTTTTGGTAACTCATATGTTAGTTTCTCTGTGAATACATATTCAGACATGAGTTGAGGAGCAGTCGATTTGCCATACAAGAAGCAGCAGTCTGTATGGACTTTATAAGCACAGATTGTTTGTCAAGATCCATAAATAAAATTAATAAAAATGCTGGCAGGCAGAGTTTCACAGGCACAAATCACTCAGGTGATGATAAACTAAAGGTGTATTTAATGATAAAAATCCACAAGAAAAACAACTAAAACTTGAGCGCTTTCGTTAAACAAGTGTTAACTTCATCAGACACCATTAAAATGTAAGTCAGCCATTTATATACATATAAAAACACTCTGATTGGGTAAGCAAAGAGAGGCAGCTAGCTAAGCAACACTGAGACAGAACATTAATTAACCCCTTGATGACTGTGTTACAGTTGAAACTGTTACATCTTAAATACAACTAAAACTTGTAATTAAAAAATAAATTATTAGTCTCATACTTGTGTCACGAATGATTCTAAATAGGATAAAACTAAAACCAAAGTCATTTTTTAAATTTCATGTTAAATATTCACATAATGCTAAAATGTTTACCAAAGCCAAATACATACAAAAGTGCTTGTGCTTAACAAATGTTTTGAGATATTTTGTTCCTTTCTAGGGCTTTTAATTTCAATACAGGAGAGATGGGTGTCCTGTCATTTATCCCTGGCCATCTATCTGCCTGTAGCAAGATTTGCCATCTTAACTCCTTTAACTCTAACTGAATCCCCAAGGCTTTTTGTCACTGATGTGTACATGCTCTATTGCCTTACATGTGAAATTGTGGCCAATATTGTCCTGAATATGCCTCGCTAAACATTATTAATATTATTCTTTCTTATGGCATAGTTGTGTTCATAAATTCTGGCATTAAATTTCCTTTCTGTTTTGCCTACATAAAATGCTAGGCATTGGTCACATGTAGCCATGTAGACCACTGCCTTGGAGGGACAGTTATATTTACCTTTTACATAATGGTCTATACCATTCACTGTAAATTTGCTGCCTGATTTCACCTTGTGGCACCAGTTACAATACTCACATTTGTACATCCCTACATGTCTTGTTTTAGTGCAGTTAGAACCTTTCCTAAGAAGGTCTTTTACGTTTGAGCCCCTTCTGTATGTAACTATAGGTCTTTCTCCTATTTGTGCCCTGATGTACAAGTCATCCATTAAAATGTCCCAGTTCTTATAAAAAATGGACATCAAGTGGTATGAGTCAGAGTTGAATGTAAGCACCATAGATCTAAAAAAATAACTTTTTTCCAACTCAGGTCTCCCCTCTTCAACTTCAGAGGGGCTGTTGTCTAGTGTGTTTTCTCCAACTATGGGCTTAAAATGCCCTACTCTTCTTTTAACTATCACTTCCTGCATAAGCTCATTGAGCAAGTCTGCTGGGTACTCCCTCCTCAAGAACATAGTTTTTAAGTTGTCACATTCAATAAGAAAATCTTCTTCTCTGAAGATCATATGGGCTGCTCGAACTAATTGCCCTTTAACTACCGACCTCTTTTGATGCTTGGGGTGGGAGCTAGTGTAATGCAGGAATAAGTTTGAGTAGGTCTCTTTCCTGTGGATCCTAATAGCATACTTTTCATTATGTGTGTCTTTGTATAAGTGGACATAAAGGTAATTCATATAATCCAGGTTAATCTAATCATAGTGGTGGTGTTAAGGTATCTCAAAAACTATTCCAAAACAACCAGTGACCCATTCCATATCAAGCTGATATCATCTTGGTATCTATAATACAGTTTGACCTTAGAATAGTACTGAGACTGAAATACATAATTTCTTTCCCAATTTGCCATTACCATATTCGCAAATGCCCCACCACAAGCTGAAACCATTACCACTCCTATGGTCTGCAAAAAGTACCTTCCATTAAATGAGAAATAGTTGTTTTTTTAAAACAATTTCTAATAATTCCAAAATTAGATTAATTTTCTCCTGGTTAACTTTGTATAACAAAAGTAGGTCACCCACCCACTCGAGACCAATTTCTTGTGGGATGACCGTGTACAGGTCTTTTACATCTATAGTGACCATGATGTCACTTGCGTCATACCTGGTTTTGTTCACTTGTTCTAAAAAAGCCCAGGAGTCTTTACAAATTTGGCTTTCATTACGCAATATTTTCTTTAGCTCATGGTCTAAAAAATGGGCGCAAGCAGTGGTAATGGAGTGTCTTCCATCCACTAAGGGCCTCATAGGTGGATCTGATAGATTCTTGTGGATCTTGGGAATACCAGAGAACACTGGTATCCTTGGGCTAATGATGTTAAGATAGTTATGTAAGGAAAGGTCGATTCTTCTTTCTAGAAATGTCAGTGAGTTGGCTGTAGATTTTCCTATATGCTGCATTTAATACATTAAGGGACACTTCTGTGGAATTTCCTGTGTCTTAACATAGCCAACATTTTGTCACTGTATGTGGAAGAGTCCATGATTACAACCCCTACCCCTTTGTCAGTTTTCATAACCCTGACGTCATGTTCTTGCAGTTCCAATAAACAATCATGTTCACTTTGGTTAATGTTGTGAAGTGTTTGAGCTGGCCTGTTGTTGTTGCTGTGTCTTTCGACTTTTCCCGGTAAGGGGTCGCCACAGCGGAACTCCGGTCTGCTAATGATTGGTAGTTGATTTTTACGTGCCGAGTTACCAGCCCTGACGCACAACCTTCAATGAAGGTACACCCACTCACACATGTCTCCATGCAGAAGACGCTCTAGCTGAGAATCGAACCGGACAGCGTCTTACTGTGAGGCGACAATGCTACTGCAGCACCACCACCGCGGGTATTTGTTCTTATTTAAATTATACAGATTTAGTTCACAAACTTTTTCATACATTGCTAGTTTTGAGTGCAAAGGGGGGTTGTATGTAGAACTGATCTTACAAATGCTACCTTCACTGACATTAGTTTGGGATCTAGTACCATGTAGTAAGGTCAAATTCAACTTTCTTAAATAAATTTTGAGATCTAACATAGTGTCTAGAACATTAAATCTCTTACCAGGTACAAAAGACATTCCCTTAGACAATAAGTCAGTTGTAGTTTCATTTATACATAAGGTAGAATAACTGTGTACTGAAAAGCCTTTTTGGTGGTTAAAAAACACTGTATAGATACCTGCTTTTTGAACAGAGTCCACTGGTGTTAGGGTGCTTACATTAATGAAGGAGTAATTAACATTAACATGGTGACCAGAAGGCATTGGTGGAAATGCTAAGCTCTCCAGTTCCTGTTCTTTGACCTGGCCCCCTGAAAAACGTGTGGTTGCTGCGTATTGTTCTAATGGCTTTTGTTCCTAATGCTTTCACTTCTCCTGAGTTCTGGGAATTCAGCATCATAGTTTAAAAATCACATTGTCAGTCTCTTCAAACCTACATTCATCATTGCCAGTTACTTCAGGAGGGTGTGGTAATTGCTTGTTACTTTCCCTTTGTGGGGCTTTAAATTTTTTGTATGAACCAGGAGGTTTAGGGTAGGCCATACCATTAGCATAATCCTGAACATCCCTGTCCAGCTTACCAGCTTTCAGTTTTGTTATGTGCTGGTCAATGCTAGTGTAAATCCTGTAATGTTCAAATTTCATGTTGCTATACTCATGATCTTCACAGATGGCAGAGTCTAGAATTGCAAAGTCTTTGAATATCAGTTCCAGTTCACTGTTGTTATGTTTAATTAAAAGCTCTAAAAGGTCGAGCCCACATTCATCAAATAAGTTAACTAATTCAGTGTACAAAACAGAGTCATGCTCTAAACCAGTAGGAAAGCACCAGACCCTTAAACCTTTGGGAACCACTTTAAGTCTAGTGCATTCCCTTAGGTAGGCGTTTTCCAGTTGGAGTTTCTTGCATCATGATAATTTAACACCAAATCTGTCAGCTTACCTTCCAAGGAAGGGCTATTGTGTTTGATGCTTCTGTTAAATGAAGCCCCATTCTGCAACCACTCCTCCAACTAAGGAATGTCCTTGTTAAGAGTTTCTGTTAGTCCATTTCTTCCTGCAGCATTCTGAGAGCTCCTGTTGTCAGAAAAACTCATTCCTGCCATGCGCAGATGCGTTGTGCCTTCCTGCCTCAATTCACTTTGCTATGAATCGGAAATGAGACATAAAGGTGTATTATGAAAGTTAGTAGCATGCTCACTTGCCTCCCTATGCTGATTTGATTGTGCAAGAGCAGAAGTGGTACTATTCAGTCCCACATGTGCATGCAGACGATCCATCCTCTGGGTTAGTTGTAGAATAAGAGCATTAAGCTGTCCAATCTCAGAGTTGTTTCCTTCATGCTCTTTGTTAGCTGTTGGTGTGCCAGATAACCCCATGCTGCCAGAAGCCATGAACAAACTAAAAAAAAACAGAAGCAGCAAAACAAACTAAATAAATAAAAATGCTGGCAGGCAGAGTTTCACAGGCACAAATCACTCAGGTGATGATAAACCAAAGGTGTATTTCATGATAAAAATCCACAAGAAAAACAAATAAAATGTGAGCGCTTTCGTTAAACAAGTGTTAACTTCATCAGACACCATTAAAATGTAAGACAGCCATTTATATACATATAAAAAACACTATGGTTGGGTAAGCAAAGATACGCAGCTAGCTAAGCAACACTGAGACAGAACATTAATTAACCCCTTGATGACTGTGTTACAGTTGAAACTGTTGCATCTTAAATACAACTAAAACTTGTAATTAAAAGATAAATTATTAGTCTCATACTTGTGTCATGAATGATTCTAAATAGGATAAAACTAAAACCAAAGTCATTTTTAAAAACTCATGTTAAATATTCACATAATGCTAAAATGTTTACCAAAGCCAAATACATACAAAAGTGCTTGTGCTTAACAAATGTTTTGAGATATTTTGTTCCTTTCTAGGGCTTTTAATTTCAATGCAGGAGAGATGGATGCCCTGTCATTTATCCCTGGTCATCTATCTGCCTGTAGTAAAACTTGCCACCTTAACTCATTTAACTCTAACTGAAGTCCCCAAGGCTTTTTGTCACTGATGTCTACATGGTCTATTGCCTTAAATGTGAAATTGTGGCCAGTATTGTCCTGAATATGCCTTGCTAAAGCATTACTAATATTATTCTTTCTTATGGCACAGTTGTGTTCATAAATTCTGGCGTGAAATTTCCTTTCTGTTTTGCCTACATAAAATGCTAGGCATTGGTCACATGTAGCCATGCAGACCACTGCCTTGGAGTGACAGTTATATTTACCTTTTACATAATGGTCTATACCATTCACTGTAAATTTGCTGCCTGATTTCACCTTGTGGCACCAGTTACAAGTCTCACATTTGTACATCCCTACACGTCCTGTTCTAGTGTAGTTAGAACCTTTCCTAAGAAGGTCTTTTATGTTTGAGCCCCTTCTGTATGTAACTATAGGCCTTTCTCCTATTTGTGCCCTGATGTACAAGTCATCCATTAAAATGTCCCAGATCTTATAAAAAAATGGACATCAAGTGGTATGAGTCAGAGTTGAATGT
This sequence comes from Protopterus annectens, assembly GCF_019279795.1. NCBI lineage: Eukaryota > Metazoa > Chordata > Ceratodontiformes > Protopteridae > Protopterus > Protopterus annectens. The sequence continues at coordinate 1,788,948,540 of NC_056735.1, read as the reverse complement.
AAGCACCGTAGATCTACAAAAAGAACTTTTTTCCAACTCAGATCTCCCCTTTTCAACTTCAAAGGGGTTGTTGTCTAGTGTGTCTTCCCCAACTATGGGCTTAAAATGCCCTACTCTTGTTTTACCTATCACTTCCTGCATAAGCTCATTGAGCAAGTCTGCTGGGTACTCCCTCCTCAAGAACATAGTTTTTAAGTTGTCGTATTCAATAAGAAAATCTTCTTCTCTGGAGATCATACGGGCTGCTCGAACTAATTGCCCTTTAACTACCGACCTCTTTTGATGCTTGGGGTGGGAGGTGGTGTAATGCAGGAACGAGTTTGAGTAGGTCTCTTTCAAGTGGAAGACTTAAAGTGGTTCCCAAAGGTTTAAGGGCCTGGCACTTTCCTACTGGTTTACAGCATGACTCTGTTTTGTACACTGAATTAGTTAACTTACTTGATAAATGTGGGCTCGACCTTTTAGAGCTTTTAATTAAACATAACAACAGTGAACTGGAACTGTTATTCAAAGACCTTGCAATTCTAGACTCTGCCATCCTTGAGGATCATGAGTATAGCAACATGAAATTTGAACATTACAGGATTTACACTAGCGTTGACCAGCACATAACAAAACTGAAAGCTGGTAAACTGAACAAGCTGGACAGGGATGTTCAGGATTATGCTAATGGTATGGCCTACCCTAAACCTCCTGGTTCATACAAAAAATTTAAAGCCCCACGAGCGGAAAGTAACAAGCAATTACCATACCCTCCTGAAGTAACTGGCAATGATGAATGTAGGTTTGAAGAGACTAACGATGTGATTTTAAACTATGATGCTGAATTCCCAGAAGTCAGGAGAAGTGAAAGAATTAGGAACAAAAGCCATTACAACAATAGGCAGCAACCACAGGGCAGCTACCAACCACAGGTTTTTTAGGGGGCCAGGCCAAAGAAAAGGAACTGGAGAGCTTAGCATTTCCAACAGTGCCTTCTGGTCACCATGTTAATGTTAATGACTCCTTCATTAATGTAAGCACCCTAACACCAGTGAACTCTGTTCAAAAAGCAGGTATCTATACAATGTTTTTTAACCACCAAAAAGGCTTTTCAGTACACAATTATTCTACCTTATGTATAAATGAAACTATAACTGACTTATTGTCTAAGGGAATGTCTTTTGTACCTGGTAAGAGATTTAATGTTGTAGACACTATGTTAAATCTGAAACTTTATTTAAGAAAGTTGAATTTGACCTTACTACATGGTACTAGATCCCAAACTAATGTCAGTGAAGGCAGCATTTTTAAGATCAGTTCTACTTACAACCCTCCTTTGCACCCGAAACTAGCAATGTATGAAAAGGTTTGTGAACTAGATCTCTATAATTTAAATAAGAACAAATACAGGCCAGCTCAAACACTTTACAACATGAACAAAAGTGAACATGATTGTTTATTGGAACTGCAAGAATATGACGTCAGGGTTATGAAACCTGACAAAGGGGGAGGGGTTGTAATAATGGACTCTTCCACATACAGTAACAAAATGTTGGCTATGTTAGACACAGGAAATTACACAGGAGTGTCCCTTAATTAATTAAATGCAGCATATAGGAAAATCTACAGCCAACTCACTGACATATTTCTAGAAAGAAGAATCGACCTTTCCTTACATAACTATCTTAACATCATTAGCCCAAGGATACCAGTGTTCTTTGTTATTCCCAAGATCCACAAGAACCTATCAGATCCACCTATGAGGCCCTTAGTGGATGGAGGAGACTCCATTACCACTGCTTTTGCCCAATTTTTAGACCATGAGCTGAAGAAAATATTGCGTAATGAAAGCCAAATTTGTAAAGACTCCTGGGCTTTTTTAGAACAAGTGAACAAAACCAGGTATGACGCAAGTGACATCATGGTCACTATAGATGTAAACGACCTGTACACGGTCATCCCACAAGAAATTGGTCTCAAGTGGGTGGGTGTCCCACTGTTATTATACAAAGTTAACCAGGAGAAAATTAATCTAATTTTGGAATTATTAGAAATTGTTTTAAAAAACAACTATTTCTCCTTTAATGGCAGGTACTTTTTGCAGACCATAGGAGTGGCAATGGGTTCAGCTTGTGGTGGGGCATTTGCGAATATGGTAATGGCATATTGGGAAAGAAATAATGTAGCAAGACAGTTATTCCTACTGTCGACAACTATAAAAGGCTGTCCTCCACCAACATATATATGAAAAAACGAACTGACCGATGATATAAGTCCAAAGTCTTTAATTTGACACACACAGCCACAAATCCAAATGGAATTCAAACAGATTGAGCGTGCTTTCATCTCATATCATGAGACTTCATCAGAATCTCATGTTAGTACAAATGTTCTGTTTAAATACACTCATAATGAAACAATTCTTAATTAATTGATTGTTAATCACATTAAAGTTGATTCCAGTTCTGAATAACCCTTTTGTATATAACACTGTTGAAAATTACTTAACTCACATATAAATAGCTAAAGTGCACACCCACATAACAATGAAAGGTATATATATATATATATATATATATATATATATATATATATATATATCTACCTCTCTCAAAATGAACAACATAAATTCAATAAAAATACATATAATAAAATATAAATTCATTCACATAAACTCTTGAAGGCAAAAATATGGACGACTGTTAAACTTCATGTTATTGATAATTTATAAAAGAAACCTTTTGCAAAAATATAATATTTCTTGAACATGAAAGGTGTATAAAATTCCATACATTCTTGTTGTGTATCACCAAATATGCTCAAATATGTTAAAATAACCGAGTAAGTAAAATGTACTTATAAATACTAATAAATATATATATATATACAAAAATATATATATGTACACACTTTCCTAAAAATGCATTAATTATACATAAAATTAATTTATATAAAAGAAATGATGTATTTCAGTGTCAGTACTATTCTAAGGTCAAAATGTATTATAGATACCAATATGATATCAGCTTGATATGAAATGGGTCACTGGTTGTTTTGGAAGAGTTTTTGAGATACCTTAACACCACCACTACATTCCTGCAGTTCACTTGGGTGATAAACCTGGATTATATGAATTACCTTGATGTCCACTTATACAAAGACACACATACTGAAAAGTATGCTACTAGGATCCACAGGAAAGAGACCTACTCAAACTCATTCTTGCATTACACTAGCTCCCACCCCAAGCATCAAAAGAGGTCAGTAGTTAAAGGGCAATTAGTGTGAGCAGCCCGTATGATCTCCAGAGAAGAAGATTTTCTTATTGAATGTGACAACTTAAAAACTATGTTCTTGAGGAGGGAGTACCCAGCAGACTTGCTCAATGAGCTTATGCAGGAAGTGATAGGTAAAAGAAGAGTAGGGCATTTTAAGCCCATAGTTGGGGAAAACACACTAGACAACAGCTCCTCTGAAGTTGAAGAGGGGAGACCTGAGCTGGAAAAAAGTTATTTTTGTAGATCTATGGTGCTTACTTTCAACTCTGACTCATACCACTTGATGTCCATTTTTTATAAGATCTGGGACATTTTAATGGATGACTTGTACATCAGGGCACAAATAGGAGAAAGATCTATAGTCACATACAAAAGGGGTTCAAACTTAAAAGACCTTCTTAGGAAAAGTTCTAACTGCACTAGAACAGGACATGTAGGGATGTACAAATGTGAGTCTTGTAACTGGTGCCACAAGGTGAAATCAGGCAGCAAATTTGCAGTGAATGGTATAGACCATTATGTAAAAGGTAAATATAACTGTGACTCTAAGGCAGTTGTCTACATGGCTACATGTGACCAATGCCTAGCATTTTATGTAGGCAAAACAGGAAGGAAATTTAACACCAGAATTTATGAACACAACTATGCCATAAGAAAGAATAATATTAATAATGCTTTAGTGAGGCATATTCAGGACAATACTGGCCAGAATTTCACATTTAAGGCAATAGACCATGTAGACATCAGTGACAAAAAGCCTTGGGGACTTCAATTAGAGTTAAGGGAGTTAAGATGGCAAATCTTACTACAGGCAGATAGATGGCCAGGGATAAATGACAGGACATCCATCTCTCCTGTGTTGAAATTAAAATCCCTAGAAAGGACAAAAATGCTTCAAAACATTTGTTAAGCACAAGCACTTTTGTATGTATTTGGCTTTGGTAGACATTTTATCATTATGTGAATATTTAACATGAAATTTTAAACATGACTTTGGTTTTAGTTTTATCCTATTTAGAATCATTCGTGACACAAGTATGAGACTAATAATTTATTTTTTAATTACAAGTTTTAGTTGTATTTAAGATGTAACAGTTTCAACTGTAACACAGTCATCAAGGGGTTAATTAATGTTCTGTCTCAGTGTTGCTTAGCTAGCTGCCTCTCTTTGCTTACCCAATCAGAGTGTTTTTATATGTATATAAATGGCTGACACATTTTAATGGTGCCTGGTGAAGTTAACACTTGTTTAATGAAAGCACTCACATTTTATTTGTTTTTCTTGTGGATTTTTATCGTTAAATACACCTTTGGTTTATCATCACCTGAGTGATTTGTGCCTGTGAAACTCTGCCTGCCAGCATTTTTATTTATTTAGTTTGTTTTGCTGCTTCTGTTTTTTTGAAGATCCATAAATAAGTCACAAAATAGTCAGCACTCTCCTCGTTACTTAATGTAGAAAAGATGATGGCCTAAATGTATTACTTTGGCTGAGAAGATTATGAATACATTTTCAAAACCTGTTTGTGGTATAGATATTTACTGTTGCTGGTAGAAGCTTTCTGAAAGCTTTTCCTTATTTTTGACTCTAGAGTAGGGATTATATCTCTGTAGCATCAAGGGTTTGATCAAAGGAATAATCCAGGAATGAGGAGACTCAAATGTTTAATTCATAGGTCTAATCTTTATACAAGTAGGCTATGCATTGCTAGAATCTCAAAAATATTCCTCATGTACTACAAGGCATCATCAAATGAGAAAGTGGAAATCATCTGATGTGGTTCAAAGCAAGGATCAAAGTACTTGGATTAACTTGTGCATACTTCTTTAGGAAGAGAACCTATGTTCCCTCTGTTTTTTATTGAAACAAAATACAGTGAATGTAACTACATGATTACTTATGCAATCAGCCTTAATTCTATCAGCAAGAGTCTACTGGGCTTTGTTGTCAGTATCTCATCTTAGGTTAATGTAGCCTGATGCCAGAATGCTTTACATATCATAGTAGTTGGGCTTTAAACTGAAGAAGGCCATTAAGTGACATGGAAGGATGATTATAGTCATTGCGTGTATATTTTTGTCAGATTTTAGATCACCCACCATAATTACTTCACTCTTTACATTTGTTGTCAGGAAGTAAACTACTTCTTCAGCTAGAGATTCATGGGGACCTGAAGGGACATAGCATAGGCTACGGACAGTACTTTTATAGAATTAAATTTAACAGCAGTCAGTACAGATTCCATTTCCACGTGGCATGGTATCTAGTTGACAGTCAGAGCACTGATCAGGCAAGTATGAAAATGAATGATGATTTCTCCTACCCCAGTGTGTTTCTGGTTGGTCCTTAGGGTATGCCGGAGGAGCATTTTTAAAGTCAGAAATAGATTATTTAACCATGCATGTAAAATGGCTAGAATATACATTGGTATTGTGCGACCCAGCAACATGGTAGGTCTTTTCTTATTTTTTGTGAATTAGCACTCATTGTATTCAAATAAATTATATCCAATCCCTTCAATTAATCTACACATTTTCCACAAAATCAGCCTACTAATGTAATGAACAGGTGCAGAATAAAAGAATATGATTCCAGAGAATAAAATGAATGTAACGTTTGGTGGTCAAAATAGTTAAAACAAATTTGCAGTCCTTGCCATAACTCTTACATTAGCAATACTTTTTCATTCTGAGGTACTTATTAAATAAGAGGGCATTTACCTGGCCATTTGTGACAATTCAGTTTATAGAGAAATGTGAATCTATGCTAATTATGCTGAATATGCATCTTGGGTTCACAAACATATGTAGCATGCAAACATCCAAATGACTAAACCCTAAAGACAATTAACATTAAGTTACATAATGCTATATAATGCTATTAGGGACATCTCATTGGATATCTTCTCTAATTGTTTTACTTTGAAATACTGTAAGTCACAATATAAAAATACTATTTCTAAGCCAACATTTTTAAAGTTCCCAACATCATTAACATTTACTTCAGTTATTGAAAATCCAGCTGACATTTTTCCCACTGTTCCTTTGGCTGTTTCTTCATGCAGCAGCCTATATTCTATTGAGGTAGCTTTGGAAATGTTGTATCAGATATCAAACATTGCACTGTACCAGGTTTATTGGTACAGACATTTAAGACTATGTGCTATTGAAACTACACACTGCAATAGGCTTTCATTTAATTACTTCAGCCTCATTTGCAGACTGTACGTCTCTGAGCAAGCCACTTAACAAGACATTGTTCTTGGGTCACACCTGAGTAGGGAATATGTATCTACTGGGCTTACCTATCTAATAGTTTATGCATTTGTTGTTGTTTATTTATCAACCAACATAATGTTCCTGTGCAGAACATGTTAATACTTGGGAAAAAAAGACATCAGCTCACACAGAGAACAGACCCGTACAGAACCCTACTATCAATGGTTCCAGTTTGAATGAATATCCCTCACAGTATTTTCTTCCTTTCTTTCTAATTACACATTTACAGTCCTGTGAGTAATATAGCATTTAGGGTCTTGATATTTCAAGATTAACAATGTTCCAGTTTAAAGAAAGAAGCAGGTGTGGCTCATGCTATAGGACTGCAGGACTGCAGCCCCCCCCCCCCAGCCATAGAAAAGCTGGGGCAGACTCCAAGGTACTGTGTGTGTGAAACTGGGACAGACTTCAGACTCAGGTGTGTGTGTGTGTGTGTGTGTGTGTGTGTGTGTGTGTGTGTGTGTGTGTGTGTGTGTGTGTGTGTATAAAATGCCACAGTTAAATATACCTGATGGCTAGAGAATAACTCAGGCTCAAACCCTGTACATTGGGTGCAGGTGGCAAAAGCCTGAATTCCCTACCCACCACCACATGTGAAAACTATTCAGATTTTTGCCTCATATTTTTGTTCTGTTGTGTTCCTCATAAAATCTGTGGTTTTCTGAATTTTGAATTCACTAAATAATGACAGGCATTTGAATTTCAGACTTCATATTCTTCAGAAAGTGCATGGTAACACAAAACCTTTTATTCTAGCAATTTTCTGTTTATAAGATTGTTGCTGGCTTTGTCCAGGTTTTTTGTGCTAACAGGTTGAGAGCTACGGTGAGAACTGAATTCACTGAATATGTTTGCAGGGCTGTATTCCTCCACTATTGAATTTGTCTAGGTGTTTTGTGCTAAGAAGTTGAGAGCTATGGTGAGAACTGCATTCACTAAATGATAGCCATTTAAGTTTCAGTCTAGTTGTCTTCCAAGAAGCAGCTGATCTGGCATAGTGGTATGTTGCTCTGACTGTAGTGTACAGGGTCTTGGGTACGTTCAAGAGTTGGCAGTGAAACACATGATGTTAACACAGTATTTTATTCTAGCAACTTTCCAACGTTATACAAGCAATGTTTAAAATGTGTCCCTAGTCTTTGGGCTTTTGTCCCCCTCCAATAAATTTTGACCTTTTCCAGATTTCTAGTGCTTTAAAGTTGAGAGATACAGTTGAGTGTCGAATGGATTTTACAAGGAGCTGAGAGCTTGAAGAGAAGTTTAGTACTGCTTGTGATAAGTCTGCGTGCATTGTTAATAGCACAGCAGGTAGTGTCCTTGCTTTTGATGCAGAACGCTGTGGGTTCTATTCCCACAGTATGTAGATGCATTGCTGATAGTGTACTGTGCTGTACTTTTAAAGGGGGTGGATGCTGTAGTCCTGAAATGTCCTCTTTGGCAGAGATACCTGGTAACGCTGAACGTGTTATCAGTTTGCTATCCATCCCCTATTGCAATATTACTAGCTTGTCATTTTTTTATGTAACATAGGAAATTTATTCCTCAAGGGCAACAGTCACTTTATTTGTAGATTAAAGAATGAAATATAAAGTTGTTTGCTAGTAGCAACCTCTTCATTAGTTACAGATCTCTTTAATGTGGAATTATTTAGATGACGTTTACTTCTGCAGAGATTGTACATATTTACTGGTACTAGTGGATTGTAGAAGTTTGAGTAGACTTATATGATGGAAATGTTCTGAATTGGGTAGTTTTGTCATTAATGGTGCATGCATTTTGTTTCATTGTTTACTGGAAAAATGTTTCAAACAATAAATTTAAAATGCCTTCTAACAACTTTGCTGTATTATACAAATAATATAATTTAATACAATCAGGAAGGTGTATCAAAGAACACATGTATGTTTCCTATGCAAGGGGCCTATGATTTGAAAACAGCCCAAAGTTAATCTTTATCTGCCACTGGCCAGATGTATTTTCTTTGAATGTGGGTTTCAATGCTGCTTCAATGAATGTGAGTTTCAAGGGCAGAGAAGTTTTAATGCTAAGTCTATTTTCATTGTGAGACTGCATTGCTTTGTTTAGCAAATTTATATTAGTGTTTGTGCTGTAAAATGTAAAATAAAACATTTAAATGAAATCCAAATCATTGTGGAAGTAAAGCAGTATGCACATTACAGTGCTTATGGTAAATGGGGCGAAATAGCCAAGTAATGGGACATTGGAATAGCTGCAGGGGGAAAGTCCCATTCGACCATGATTTTGTGAGGGAGGAAAGGCGGCAAACTCTGACAGCCCTGGCTGAACTATACCTCTCAACTGTCCAGATTTTTGCAGAATGAATGGATTTTTGCTTCTTATTTTTGGTTTGTTCGTCATAACATTGTGTTTTTTTGACAAATCATTTAGCAACGAAGTCACTAAATAATGACAGACATTGAGTTTCAGACTTCATATGCTTCAGAAAAATGCATGCAAGACATGTTATTCTGTCAACTGTCTAAGTATATACAAGAGCAAGTTTTAGTCCTGTCTGTATGTACCTCCAATATATTTGGCCTTATCCAAATTTCCTGCGTTGAGGTACCCGTAAATAAATCACTTTATAGAACTAGGTATATTCAAACCTCTCAACTGTCCCCGATTTTGGCTCAAAATGTTGCTCTCCCCCCAATAATCCCTCTGCAAAATGGCAAATTTGGAAGAAAATGTGGAGGGTTTGCAATTAATAAATAATTGTAATGATCAGAGTTATAGATTACTTTTAATTTTAGAAATGCATGTAGATTCTCTTATTCTGTCAGCTGCTCAAATTAACAGTACAGATATTAAAAAGTGTCCCTTCTTTGACAAGTTCCCAGCTGTATTGTGTGGTTATTTTATATTTTTGCATCACATTTTTGGTCCGTTTTTCATAAAATTGTGGTTTTCTGGCAAATTAGTGGCAAATCATTAAAGATTGAAGTTAGAAAATAATGACAGGCATTTGAGTTTCTGATTTCATACCCTTCAGAAAATTCATACTAATGCAAGACCTAATTATCTTTCTAAGTTTATAAGAGCAATATTTAAAAAAAATGTCCTAATTTTTGGGCCTTTGTCCCACTTCTATTTATGGCTTTGTCCAGATTTTTTGCTCTGAGGTTTGAGAGGTGACAAATGTGTCAGGGCCATCACCACCAGCCAGAGAAATTTCAAATTGTGACATACTTGTTGTACCACACGTAGTGACTCTGGATGTGTCCAAGCAAGGCAAGGAGCAGTTATGCAGTGTTAAGTGTGCAGAGTATCCCCCCATCCAAGGTAGACACAAGTACTACAGTGGCTTTTCTTCTGTCCTTGATTTTGCAGAATGTTCTGGTTTTCTGTCATATTTTTATACTGTTGATTTATGCTTCGTATTCAGAAAATGCATGTTGTTGCAGTGGTTGTTGCTCTTTGTTTAAGTAGCAATGTTTTAATGACCATCAGGTAAGCTTGTCTGAGACTGTAAGATGCAAGTAAGCTTTAATAAGCATACTGTTAAAGAATTATCAACATTGAAAGCCTTTTTGTTGTTGCCATGCAGAGAATTTTTACATAACTAGATAGCATATAAGCCTTGGGTATTGAAATGCATATGACAGTATTTGTAATAAAGGACAGGATTATGGTATTTTCAGAAACTCATTACATTTGTTGAAGACTTGCAGTCATATTTACAGGCTTTACCTGTACACTAAACAGAATGGCAATCTATCATGTGTGGCCCATAACCTATGCAGTAATCCTTTAAGCAATTTATCTTGAACTTGCTTCTTGTTTGCTGTTCATTTTTTACTTTGATCATGTTTTCCCCATGAACCAAGTAGATAGCTGTTGTCAGGCAGCAGGTCATTTTTGGATAAGTAACATTTTTACAATTGGGGGTATCTCAGAGATTGCTACTTTTAGCATGTTACTTGGTACTTTTATAAAGCTGAATATAAATTATAATTAGAACTGCAGTGCAAGGAGAGGTGGTTTGAGTTGAGTGCTGCTTGTTTTTTTATATATACTTGATTTTGACTGGCATTCCAGTAATGTATTTAAAAAGTAATTTATTGTTTCATGCCTCACAACCTTTTTGTTTCCATCTAGATATTAAGTAAGCTGTCATGTAGTCAATGCATTGAAATATTTTTTTCTTCTACACTTCATTTTGTCTTGATATGACTCTCATAATGATGGTTTGGCACCCAAGGCAGTGTATTTAATTAAAGTCCCAGTTCTTGGAGTTTTTAGCATAGCCACACCCCTTTCTGGCTGGTCACACCCATTTCCATTGATCCCACCCATTCAGCTGTCTCCTGCAGCCCCACTTTGATTTGAAGCCACCAGCCACCACTAGAAAGGAGTCAAATGCCTATGCAAAGTCTAGGTGTACCGAGAACAATGAGTAAACATGAACTATTATAGCACAAAGTTCTAACAACAGTATATCAAGATGGTTGTATGAAACCTGTTTTACTGAAAAGGAACTGGGCCTGCTATTGTGCCACAGAAAAATAATAAATTAAAGAATAATATTAACATTTTGTTTTTGCTGTCCATGAGATTCTCCTTTCAGAAATGCAGCAAGGGCATACTTCTTCAAAACTGTACTGGAAAGGTATTAATAAAGTTCTGTACCCTTTCAACAAATTTACTCCTGCAATAATTCCAAATGTGAGTTGTGATAAAATTGCTGAGTTTCTCAGATAACACTTTCAATGTGCAGTACTTCTGATATTCTTCTGGAAATACGGAACATATTAATCTTTACCCTTTCAGTGGACTTCTATCTTAGACTATATTGTAGGAATTCAGTTTGGAAGGTGTTGATGGAAGATATCTAATTCCCTATCATGAGATGACAGGCCAGACAAGTCTCTTAAACTAGGGGCTTCCTTTTCATGAAAGTTAAAAAGGTAATTAACAACAGCCAAACACATTCCTTAATATACTGCACCTGGGTAGGCTGTGACCTTTGCCCCAACCTAGGTACACTTCTGCCTGAAATGTCGAAGACACCTGAGATCATCCATGTAAGTTATTCTACCTCCTGTGCTTTCCATCCACTAGCTATAAGTTTATTCAGCCAGTCTACTACTATCTGCACCTCCACATGTTCTTTTCTCTCTCTCTCTGCCACATACCATTGCCAGTGACAACTCACTAAATGCCATAATCAGGGACCATAAACCACAAAAGACCCCATACATATGCAAATTACCTGCCTCCACTGCTTCACATCTACAGCAGCTCATGTTCTTCCATCGACCTTCAGTATGAGTCTGTTTTGATGTGCATCACCACCTAGATAACATGAACAGTTCTGTGTCATGCACTGGACCAAACTTCTCACTATGCACAAGATTATTTCCTAACTACCTTCTTTCTGCCCAAGAACACATTGTTGAATCCATTGCACTTTGGGGCAGTCAGTTGCATATACACCCTCTGTACCATAATTCTCTGTATATTCTACCTTTGCTTCCTTCATTACAGTAACCAACTCATGTTCCCAGAGACCTACACTCCCTAACTTTGCCAGCCACATCTGTTCTTTCTATAAAGTATGTAACACTTTAGATACTACTAATCCATAGAACAACCAATCCTTCTCTTTTAGGCCAAACTTCTGTGATGTTTCTGCAAACTGTAAAATGTATACCTTATTGCTTTTCTAGAGGAAGTCGTTAGCCAAGTTATCACTCTAAAGCTCCTTAGATCACTACTTGTCTTTACAATCCTGAACATCTACCAGGTATGTCCAGGAAATAGCCATGCAGCTGCCCTGCCTTCTTCCCTGGGATGTGCATCCATCTATCCCCCCTGACGATCCCTCAGTCATCCAAGTTACTATTTGAACTCAGGTCACCTGGGGTGTAGTCAGGGCTTTATCCCTCTATGCCATTGGAGCAGCTCAGAGTAAGCCCTTAGCAATACAGTGGTCCCTTACTTCCCAGTTCTTCACTGATCCTTCCAAAATTAGCTTAGGTCTTAATATCTGACAGATATGTTCCTGTAGAAATCATATAGGCCTTATCTTCTATGTAATCTGTTTAACAATGTACTTATCTGTGCTCTCCTCAGTACACTGTATCCATCCACTCACTTTGCTCATGCTTCCATGGCTCCATACCAACCATTAGAGTTCTTTATTTTGCTCTACCTTTGACCATGCACCATATTCACAACTGCTCCATTCCTCTGAAAATCAAGCATCCCCAACCATCTTTTTCTTTCCCAAACAGAGGTATGCCCTGCAGAATCTACCCATTTCCCCTTTCAAGCAAGGTGATCACAAACCTTCTAACTGGTGTGAGCCTCATAAATTATCATCATTCAGTCCTCCCCTCATTGACCGCACTCTGCTACTCTAGTGGTTACATAGTGTTCAAACCAAAACTACCAGCTCTTCCCAATTCTTGCTTGCTATCTACTGCTTCATAGGGTTCACCTTTGCTCTTAAATATTCTCTCTTTCTGCTAAAATGGGAGGTTCAACAGCATCCAGCCAACTAAATCCTATATGTTTGACTACTGACCTGATGGGATGATAACAAAAGCCTGGCTTAATCTCAAGTACCTAAAATAAACTCTAAGAGACTTGGTAACACCATCTTTATATTCTTCAACAACAGGGCATAGTCATCAGCAAATACGTTGGCATTACTACAACCTGGCTTAACCCTTCTAGTTGTCAAATAAGTCCTATGGCACTGAACTACCTTTTGGCAATGAGAAAAACAGGTGTGAAACAAGGAGGCCTAGTTTTGACCCTCTCGTAAAGTCATCTCTCCATGATGAACGGCTATTTGTTAAAGTCCTTACACAAAGCCCCTGATACAATGCACAGATGTACTGCTGCTTACGAATCCCTCCCATAACATCTGCCGCAGTGCTTTTATTACTGGGTATTGATTCATTCTGGTTTGGAGATATTAGTTTGCATTTTTGTTGTTACAGTTTGTTTACTTCAATATCTAATGTATTTCCTTTATAGTAGTAGTTGTTATGATGTTATTCTTTTTTTTTCTTTTTGCAAAATTACAGCACTGTAGCTAATATTCACAGTTTGCTGTGCTCTGTCTTTGGAGGAGAGTTGCACACTAATTTTATGGAGCTATTTCTATATTTTTTCATTTCCAATGTTCACTGATGGTTGCTTAGTATTCTTACCTGTACATGTATTATATAATCCCCCGGATTCAGCAAGCAGCCATGCAGGAATAAGTTATTCCAGCACGGCAAGGACCGTTCCTGTTTAGCACGGCAGCGTGCCATGCATATGTATGAAGGCATGCTGCCGTGATGTAAAACGGACATGGTTCCATGTACAAGCACAGGATGTGTGTCTGAGAGCAGAGCTCTCACAATACACATGTCCCCCTGCACTCCAGTATTGCATTTCAGCATTTTAAAATGAGCAAGAATGCTCGTAACACCCCCAACCTATCAGGGTAAGAAATCTGGGAAAAGCCATAAGGGACAATCATCCCTACCAAGCCAAAAGTTAATAGAATAACAGATTTAGCATAAGCACATAGTGCACACCTCCCAACCCGTCAGAGTAAGAAATGTGGACAAAGCCATAAGTGACAATCATCCCACAAATCAGAAAGTTGATAGAATAACAGGTTCGACATTAGCATGGATATTCGGAAGGGTACAAATAAAAAACACAACAAATAAATTTTGTTTTTATAAATGCAATAAAGTTTAAGCATAACTGTGCAGGTGTACCCGTTGCTTAGCTATGCTTAGCCCAGCTGAAACTGCACGATAAGTTAAAAAGCAATAGACATCAAGCATAAGCATCAGTGCAATAGTGCAGTGATTAGAGCCTATGCTTTGCATGTAGTTATTCATGGTTCAAGCCTTGCCAAAGCCATTTCATTTTGTATGTGTAAAACATCAAAATTAAAATTTTTTGCATATTATTGTAAGAAGTAACGGATTTTTCCCAACCAGAGTAGTGTATTAGGTGCAGCGGTTAGCGTTGCCACCTCACAGCAAGAGGTTATCCGGTTTGATCCTCGGCTGGGGTGCCTTCTATGCGGAGTCTGCATGTCCTCCCTGTGGTCACATGGGTTTCCTCCGGGTGCTCCAGTTTCCTCCCACATCCCAAAGACATGCTGTAGGTGGATTGGACACACTAAATTGGCCCTAGGCATGAGTGTGTACGTGTGTGCCTTCTGTGGAAGGTTGGGTGCCGGGCTGGAAACTCAACACTGTAAAACTCCATGGCAATCATGAGCAGACAGTGATCCGCTGTGGTGATCCCTAACCAGGAAAAGCCGAAAGAAGAAGAAGAATTAGTATATTAGGCCCAGATATGAGGTGTCAGTGTAATAAAGTAGTGAAACCCCCATATAAACACAAGTGCCCCATACAGTATAGTCAAACAAGAATAAATTAATCATAGCACATTGAGGGATGTCAGGGAAGGTAAATAAATCTATATTATGTAATGAATGATGAATCAGTCCCATACAGGTGGTAGACCAATATAATAAATCATAAACAATGCAAAGCACTGCACAGCTATGTTGACCAGGTATAAGCATTGTGTACATATGAATACTAAGCAATGGATAGCCCAGCTAAGTGGATTTTCCCATTGGTAAGAAATGCTGAACCTGCCCCTTTAAGCACTGCCAACTTTAGCTAAGCAGGTTTGCCAGTAGCTTAGCTTAGCTCAGCATTTTCAAAACCATCCAATCATGGCAAAGGGTGGGAAATTGGCCATATTTTAACCCTGCAGGCGGGAATACAGCTCATAACTGGTTGTAGCTCTCCACTGTAGGCAGTATGGCAGGTGTTAGAGATGGCATGTCTTTCCGGGTACAGCCCTAGGACATAAAGCAGTCCAAGGTTATGGTAGGATTCCTGGTAAAAAAAACATGACATGAGACTACTGCAGGACCAGTACCAGGGCTCCCAATATAAAGCAGAAGCCTGGGAAAGTTTTGCCCGTGATCTCACCAGTGCCGCTGGTATCCCTCAGACTGGTGAGCAGGTATGGCACCACTATGCTGAATTGAAATGGAGAAAGAGGGAGCTCTTGGAACAGTGGGTTCAAGAAGCAAGAGACAGGGGCGATGTCCCAGCAGTGTGTAAGTATTCATAGCAATAATTGTTTACCAAAGTCCAGCCTGTGTATGTGATGGATAGGTATGCATAAATGTTTCTCTATTTTCATTACAGCTGCAGCTGAGTGGGATGTGAACCAGGAAGCCCATGCCAGCAGGTTGCAGAGGCTGCATCGCGAGGCTGGTGAGTAACAATCCTGCTTCTAGTAGTCATACCAAATTAATAAAAAGGAGTAAAATGCCACCTGACACTGTAAAAATGTGTATGGTTTCCACTGAATAAACCAGACAATATGACAGTAATAGTCCCATATAGATCATATTTAAATAAAAGTGTAACTGCCTGGCAATAAAGTTCTAAATCCTGGACTGGTTGTGTTTACTCTGGTATTGTATGGCCTCACATGTTGCATTCACCAAGATCTGGTATGTGAATAGTACTGTTGTGTCAACTGCTTCTCATACTGTGCTACATAAAAATATGTCTAGGAATGTCTGCATAAGAATGTTGTAATTACAAGGTCAGATTGTACAACCAAAAACACTGCAGAAAAATACAGTGCTTTCTAAATAGCTCACTCTGATGAAGCACAAATTGTTGTATTTTTAGCACAAACAACCATGGTTTGAATCCCAGGAGTAGTAGTAAGCTGTACAGTAGAATTATAACTAGGAATTTGGGAATATATGCAGAAACAGTCAGGCAGTGTTAACAAACATTCCCTCCACAGATCTACCAGGTAAGAGAAGTAGAATGTAGCCATAAGACAGTTGAAGTGTACACTGTACACTGTGTACAAACATACCACTGCCAAACCAAGGCCATAGGGTATTGCAATAATAGCTCCAAAAGAAAGTCAGTAGAGGAAACCGCGACCACGCGAACACTGTAGGTGAAATAAATCGCTAAAAATAGATTTTATTAACATTCATAAAATACACTCTTAAACGTTTTCGTCATGCAGTTGCTTGACTTCATCAGATAAAAAAACACTGAAATACCAACTCATCTTATATAGTCTTGATGAATTAATTAAACAATTGAACAATTAGTATTTAAAATGGCAATGTCCATTTAAGATGTTCTTCATTTATAAACATATAAAAAATTCTTGTATACATTGGTATACTTATTGTGTTGATAAAAGTTAGTAAAATTCATAAAATTTGTGAACATTTATATAAAATATTAAATAAGAATGATGAATAATAATAAATGATAATAAATAAGCACGTGTATTGTCTATCATTATACAATACTATATTAACTATGTTTAAGAGAGTTGAAAATGTATTTGTTACATTAGCTTCATGTAAATAACTAATATCTTATTATATATGTGCAAATAATATTTTTATATTCTACCTGCTTTTAACTTGAGAAGTGGAGCAATGGAAATAGTGTCATTTAAACCTGGAAACCTGTTGGCTTCTAATGTTATCTGCCAGCAGGTTTCTTTATGTTCTAGTTTAATTTCCCAGGGTCCTCCCCTGTTATCTCTTGCCATTATCTCGAGAACAAAAAATTGAAATTTGGCAGATATACATACCAGAGAGTGACGATATAAGGCATTATTAGAATTTTTCTTGGCTATCCCATAATTGTGTTCGTAGATTCCACTTTTTAGGGATCTTTCAGTTTTGCCAACGTATAATGCTTGGCATTGTTGGCATGTCGCCAAGTATATAAGTCCCTGGCTGTTACAATTAGAATAGGAGCTTGCTCTAATCCACATGTTTCTGGACATTAAATGTATTTTATCAGTGTTAGAAATAAATCTGCACTGTGGACAAGTTCCACACTTATAAGTGTCCTTACGTTGATTTAAACATCTATTGGTAATAGGTTCATATTCAAGAATGTTCTTGATGTTGTTCCCTCTTCTATATACAACATTCGCATTTTTGTTCTTAAACTTGTTGAGATCTGTTATATCCCTAAAGGCCGCCCACTTGTCATTAATAATTTTCCTAATGATTCCAGAATTTGCACTGTATTGAGTTACAAAGGCCTTACTGTATTGAAAATCATGTTTCAAGTGATCAACCTGGCCAATATTTTCCTCTAAAGTACATGTTCCCAAAATGGGCTTAAATTTAGTTGTTCTACCTTGTATAACCTCTTGTTTGATGTTGTCAACAAACTTATCAGGGTATCCCCTTTCACGAAACATGTCAAGAAGTTTGACACATTCAAAATTGAATTCATTTTCATCTGAGGTCATTCTTGAGACCCTAACGTATTGTCCTTTGACAATACTAAACTTCTGGTGTCTTGGGTGTGAGCTGTTATAATGGATGTAACTATTAGAAAAAGTAGGCTTCCTGTAAATAGCTGATTTGAAGCTATTGTCCTGCACTGAAAGTGTTACATCCAGATAATTAACCTTATTGAAATGTATCTGATGGGTAAAAAACAAAAAATCCGTAGTGTTATTTAAATAATTAATGAATTCCAAAACAGTGTTAGTTGGTCCTGTCCAGAAAATACATATATTGTCTAAAAAT
The DNA here is from genome assembly GCF_019279795.1 of Protopterus annectens. Classification (NCBI taxonomy): domain Eukaryota; kingdom Metazoa; phylum Chordata; order Ceratodontiformes; family Protopteridae; genus Protopterus; species Protopterus annectens. The sequence goes on along the minus strand of NC_056735.1, from coordinate 1,788,930,396 downwards.
CTGGAGTAAAAAGTCCAGTTAGTCTGATATTTACTATTCAGGACATATTTCTTCTCCCAGACAGTCAGTATAATGTCCGCATAAGTATGGGCAAAATTAGCACCCATGGGTACACCAGAAATCTGTTTAAAGTATTCGCCCGAAAAATATAAGAAATTATTATTTAATACTAATTCAACTAGTTCGAGGGTTAAATAAATATCATTTTCATTCACATTAGCTCTTTCTCTCAAAGCCTCTTCAAGCCACAGTAAACCCCGTTGGTGCGGAATGACAGAAAAGAGGTCTACAACATCTATAGTAAGAAATGCTAAATTGGGGTCATAGAGTTCCGGTGTTACTTTACTCAAGAATTCTCAGGAATCCTTTAACAAATGGGATTCTCTACCCCAAAATGTTTTAAGTTTTTTATCAAGTAGTTTAGATAAGATGAAATAATAAAACCCTCAGCTGACACTATGGGTCTCAAGGGGGGGGTCAATGATGTCCTTATGTATTTTGGGTACCCCAAAAATTGCTAGTACTCTAGGGTACTCATTTTCTAAAAATTTATATGTATTGTAATCAATAATATCCTGATCTAATAGGTCCTTAATAGCAAATTGTATCTTTTTATACGAAATATGTATTTCATTTATATAGACTGATGTATAACGATTATAATGATGTAAAATAGCATACATTTTGCTGTCGTATATGATGTGTTTGTCCATTAGGACAGTACCATCCCCTCTTGTCTGGTTCCATGATCCTTATTTCTGCATTATGACTAAGATGAATTAATAAGTCATGTTCTGCTACAGTTGAATTATGAGAATATCTGTGATTTTTACAACTTATTCTCAGTTTTTTCTCAATCCTGTTCTCTAAATTTTTTAATTGAGGGTGTATATGTGGATTATATACACCAGTTCTATATGGAATCGAAGTGTCATAGTTTGTATTGCTTCCCAACAGGTTTTCCAAATTGAGTTTCCTAATGAACATTTTAAGATCCAGAATGACCTGAGTAATATTGCTATTTTTGTGTGGAACATACTTGAAGCCCTTGGTAAACAAATCAAAAAATGTATTAGTTATAAGGATATCACTGTAGCTGTAAATGTAATACCCTGCTCTGTTAGCTACAGAAAAGTTTTCTCCTTGGAATTCTATATTAATAGCCACTGTACCATCTACCATTTCTGATATCTGTTCTGATTCCTGCTTGTTTTGTATCTCCCTCCCTGTTGTTGGGGAGGGTGAGCTGGGGAAAAATGGTAGTTATTATTATGTTGGTTTTTAATTCTTTCCGATCTCCTAGGTAAAACATCTTGTTCTAAATAATCCCCTTCATGGTTGTTATCTACACTCCCCAAATTAAAATTGTTATGGGGAGATTCCTGGGGACGAGACGTGTTTATACCATTCTGACCCTTATCATAGAACCTAGAATGTACCGGTGGGGGGTTGGGATACTGACACCCCTCTTTGTACTCTTTAATATCTCGGTCAAGCTTTTTATGTTTTCTGCGTAGTATCTCATCACATTTCTTGTCAACTTGTACCCTTATATCATAATACTTTTTCTTCTCTTGTTCAACAGTAAATAACAAATCATTTGTAACAAATTCATTGTACATATCAATGTCTTTCTCTAAGCTACGCATATCGCGCTCATTCTTATTGATAATGGCTTGAACTATGTCGAAGCCACACTGATCAAATGCTTTTATAAGTTCCTGGTGAAATTCACTACCTTCTAAAACATTGTTAGGGTATTTAAAAATACGAAGGCCCTTAGGGACTATTTTTTTATGTAAGCATTCATGCAAGTATAAGTTGTCCAATTGTAAAGTCTTATACCTATAAAGTGAAGTCTGTAAAGCAGCCAACTGGTCAGTGAAAGTACTATTCTCCACTGTGTTAATTCTGTTCCTTCCGTCGATGTTAAAAATGGGTTTTGTCTGTATCCACTCCTGAAACGTGGATGGTTGTTCATAACGGACGTTCGTCTCTTGTTCATTACTTTCAGGATGGTTAGAGCGTAACACTCTTGGAGTTGCCCGAAAGTCAGTGGATGGTGCACTAGAATCGACTTCCGTAGACCGGGCTATACCATCCTGATTGAGTTCTCTAGGTGGTAAAGGAACAGGAATGGAACCCATAGAGGTGTTTACACTGGTGCCCTGATGGTCAGGTTTGGGTCCTTGGCTCAAAGGCATAAGGAGTTCTATAAGTTGAGGAAGTTGGCCAGTAAGTTTTCGAATTTTGCCAGCCTCAGTCCGGAACATGATATCCATGGTGTCATTGGATTTGGTCTCCCCCAACCGAGTCACCATGTAAAACACCAACACGCAAAAAAGGTGACTCAACTGACTTAAAAAACAAACCAAAAGCTCCAAAAGAAAGTCAGTAGAGGAAACCGCAACCACGCGAACACTGTAGGCAAAATAAATCGTTAAAAATAGATTTTATTAACATTCATAAAATACACTCTTAAATGTTTTCGTCATGCAGTTGCTTGACTTCATCAGATAAAAAACACTGAAATACCAACTCATCTTATATAGTCTTGATGAATTAATTAAACAATTGAACAATTAGTATTTAAAATGGCAATGTCCATTTAAGAGGTTCTTAATTTATAAACATATAAAAAATTCTTGTATACATTGGTATACTTATTGTGTTGATAAAAGTTAGTAAAATTCATAAAATTTGTGAACATTTATATAAAATATTAAATAATAATGATGAATAATAATAACTGATAATAAATAAGCACATGTGTATTGTCTATCATTATATAATACTATATTAAATATGTTTAGAAGAGAGTTGAAAATGTATTTGTTACATTAGCTTCATGTAAATAACTAATATCTTATTATATATGTGCAAATAATATTATATATTCTACCTACTTTTAACTTGAGAAGTAGAGCAATGGAAATAGTGGGCAGGATTCACGAAGGCTTGCATGGAGTCTAAGAGTAGTGTAAGACTCCATGCAGCCTTCGCGATCCAGGAACAGCCCAAAGTCCGTGTAAGAGACCAGCTAAAACGTCTCTTACACGGAGTGGGCGTGGATAAGCTAATCACCTCACTTGCAGCCGAATAGCATGCAAATGAGGTTGATTAGCGATTCAGGAAGCCCAAAACAGCCCGTGTAAGAGCCGTTTTAGCTGCAGAAATGTACTCAGTTGACAACTGAGTACGTTTCTGCAAAAACCACAATGCAGCCATGTCAGCTCCAAATAAAGGGTGCATATGTGTCAGGCAGCATGCCAGTGGCCAAATATGTGGCCATTGGCAAGGTAACCTGATGCAAAAGTAATAAAAATATATATTTTTTTTTTCGGCGATCGCCAATGTTTAAACCCAGCGCAGCCCCGTGCAAACGGGCAGCGCTGTATAAAACATAAAAATGAAGGTTATAAACCCACAAATGTGGGTTTTATGCAATACATGGATTTACAATGCAGGGACCAGCAGACCAAAAGCAACATGGCTTTAGTGGTTGCTAAGGGGGGAAGCTGAGTCTAAGACATGTAACTAAGCATTAGTAGGCAATCTGATGCAAATGAGTGTTAGGATACTGAATTCCACTGTCACATAGCAAATGAGCACATTCTGAGTAGTGTAAGAGTTACAGAAGGGGGAGGAACAGAGTAGGAGATAGGTGACATCACAGGGGGGAATGCCAGAAAGAAATGCAGTTCATTGGAGGTCAAAGTTACATAACAGATGTCAGACACATATCATGGAAAGAGGAGTGCCACAACATAAGCATGGGAAAGTCAAGAAATGGAAGGTGTATACTGTTGCCTACACCAAAGTTTCTTGCTGGGCGTGCATGCGCACGTGTGCACACCAAGAAGCATGAGTAAGACAGTGTGCGCGCGTGTAAGGCAGACTGAGCATGTGGGAGCGTGTTGGTAGATGTTTAACACTGTTTGCACGGGTGTGCACGTGTGTAGGGCAGACTTAGCATGTAGAAGCCTGTTGGCAGACCTGTAACACTGTTTGAGCTGGTGTGCACGCGTTTTAACCCAAATAAGCAGATTCTGAACCGTGTAAGCATTGTGCATGCGTGTAAGCCACTGTGAGCGTGTTTCTGCTGGTATACACGCTGCTCCCCCCTGAGGAAACAGAAAGGAAAAAGGAAGCAACAGAATTAGTAGGAAGCTAGCAGGGAATAGTGCTGGAGCTAGCAGGTGAAAACAATTAGAAGCAGGCAATTACACAGGCAGAATAGTAGCTCAGCCCAACACTTAAAAATCTGCAAACAGCAGTGTGAGATGTTTCTCTCAAGAGACACTGCAAGACAGGAGTAAGCTATTAGAAGTGAAAACTGAAAAAGCTGAACTCAGAGCAGAAATGTTAGGGGCTGCCATAGCTGTCATAATGAGACATAGGCGACTTGCTGAGGGTGGTGACAATGCAGATGGTGCCAGACAACCCACAGTGAGGAGACGGAGAAGAGTGTACAGGCCCAGGGTCACCTACCACAGGTTACATGAGCTGGAGATAGTAGAGCGCTATAGAGTGGACAGAGACCTCCTGCAGCAAATAGTGGAGCTGTGCAGGCCACGCCTCACACACAGAACCAACAGAGGGGAACCCATCCCAGTGGAAACCAAGGTATGTGTTGGCCTAAGAATACTAGCAACAGGTACCTTCCAGAGACCAACTGGTGATATGATGGGGATATCACAGGCATCAGCCTCCAGGGTACTGCACCAGTTCCTGGATGCCATGTCAGCACATGTCGGTGATTATGTATATTTCTCCAATGCCCGTGAGGTATTGGCCAGCAATATGCGTCTCTTCCAGCAAATAGCAGAATACCCTGAGGTAGTGGGTGCAATAGACTGCACACATACGCATCAAAGCACCAGCCGGTGAGCAGGGTAGGGCCTACATTATCCGCAAGGGCTTCCCCTCCATCAACTGCCAGGTCGTGTGTGATGCCCAGGGCATAATAATGAATGTGTGTGCTGGCTGCCCTGGGAGCTACCATGATTCCCACATCTGGCATTTGACGCAGCTGTACCAGACATTTGCCAATGGGGACATCCCACACAGACACCTAGTGGGGGATGCAGGTTATGCACTGGAGCCGTGGCTGATGACACCCATCAGAAACACACACACACCTGAACAGGAACGCCATAATGAGGCACACGCACAAACACGTAATGTAATAGAGCGTGTGTTTGGGCTGCTCAAGTCACAGTTCCAGTGTCTGGACACATCTGGTGGAGCCTTGCAGTACACACCAACTACATGTACCCAAATTGTCATGGTATGTGCTATGCTACATAATATTATCTTGCGAAAACAGCTGCAGCAGGACCAGCATAGGGCTGGGCCAAACAACCCCCCACCATTGCCAAGGCCATCACAGGCAGAGCGTGACTCGGAGGAGGAACAACCTGAGCCTGCCCCAGTAGGCAGAAGGAGGCGTGCCCACTATGCCCTGGCCTTGGCAAAGAGGCAACACATAGCACATACACTGGCTCAGTAGAAACCCTGGGAATTATACCCCCTCTGACTCACTCAAATAATAACAGGGATGCCTAAAATGACATGACCTGCTCACAAACATGTACAGGGAGTGTAATATGTGCATCCGACAGAGGCAGCCCTGCAGCACCACCTGAGGCATGAATGCCATGTGTTAAGTAATGTAACACCATGTACTATATGCACACCTGAGGACCCTGACTAACATCCTACCCTCACCAAGCATCATGCCACAATATGACAATGAGATGATCAAGTGCAATAATTGGCTGAAGTATCGCAGTTAGTCAAAGGGGATCCAATGTATGCCAGCCTGGGATAACATGCTGAGCATGACATGATGCTCCACCTGCTAGGACTGGCGTGCACCTATCAGTGCAGGCCGTATGGATACTGGCAAAGGCTGTTGTTACCCACAGCGTGCCCTGAATAGGTAAGGCTCAAAACACAAACCTACCTCCATAGGTATCAGAAGGGATAAGAACCTAGATGCAATGCTACCCAATGCCAAAAGTCGAAACAGCAAGATGCATGCAGTCTAAACTCACCCAGTATGGAGAATGTTGATATCTGTGCTGTAACAGAAAACTGGGTCAAGGCTCACAACAGCACCCTAACACTACCAGGTTAAACCTCATACTGTGCTGTACAGCCTCAAAACATGGAACAAGCTACAAAAGGAGGGTGACTAGCAATAATTGTCAAGGATAACCACACCCCCATGTTGGTACCACAACAAGAAGCAGCATGGACTAGCCATGGTCAAGTAACAGTGGCTAAAACTGCCCCCCCCCCAGTTTATAGCCTGCTACAGACTACCGTCCCAACACCAGGAACTGCACCTGGCCTATGCTGGAATACATGAATATATCAAGTCCTCCAAACCACATTATATTGGGTGACTGAAAATACCCAGACATAGACTGGGAGCATTATACTAGCCCCAACACTGTAGGACAAAAGTTCACAGAATCCATAAACCAAAATGCCCAGGAACAACGTACCACTCCCACAAGAGGGGTAAGCATACTGGATGTGATAATCAGCAACATGGGTACTGGATGGCAAGATGAGAAGTGTATTGCTCACTGGTAAAACCAGACCATAGAGTAATCACACTGGATATACAAATCCTGACCACAGTCCCTGGCCAGAAAACCACAGTGAAAAACATGTGTAAAGCAATATTTGCACTCCTCCAAACTGATGTGGAATCCATTAAAGGTCCTGTGCAGGTGCAAAATATGGGCCACACCTCAGAACCTGTAATACAGCCATTCCATGAACACTGCCAGGAATGCTTGGATTATGCAATCCTAAATTAAAACAAGACACAATGCCATACACGCAGGCATCTGGCATGGTGGACACCAGCCATAACCAAACCATGCAAGAGAATGAGGAAGCTACTACATGATAAAGAAAACATAAAAAATGAAGTAATCACTGATCAGTAGTATGGCAATAAAATATGTCCACACATACAATCCACTAAGGCCAGCCACAACAAGTTGAATCTGTGAATCTTGAGGCAATGTTACACCTGCCCCAAGTACACAGACAACCCCAACTCCCCAAGAAATACAAATATATGTGAGAGATGCAACCATCTATCCAAACTGGAGGCTGAGCTCCCTCAACTCAGTACTCCCAAAACTAGTCAGGAGGAGAAGGTAACCACACACACCACAAACCCAGTCCCACATAGACCTATCACAACTGCAAACCAAAGACATAAACACAGAAAAACATTCCCGGAGGCCCGAATTACAAACACACCACACCAACAGAGGCCTCCAAAGCAGACACCCAATCAAACAACCTCCAAACATAGCACATGCAACACATAGTACACAAAGCTGGTGTGCCAAACAGTCACAAGCCAGAAGGAGAAACAACATGCCTGATACAGTTGTAAGAGGTGACTCCATAGCGAGACACACTGCTGTCCCGCACACCAGACTGAACAAGGGAAAGGGTACAGTAAGCTGCCTGTAGGCTGCCACAATACATCACATAACACAAGTATGCAGGTCACCCCAAAGCAAGTAGAAATATGATGCAGTCATAGTCCATGCTGGTGTGAATGACCTGAGATGTACCTCCCCGGACTACATGAAAAGAGACATAGATGAGTTCTCTGATTATGTAGTCCAGGCCGGTATGACACTGACCGTTTGCAGCATCCTACCCTCACCAAGAAAGATGCCACAGTACAAACACGGAATGATCAGTTATAACAAGTGGCACAATTACTGGTGTCATTCCAAGGGGATCCAATGTCTGTCTGCTTGGGATGTCATGCTTGACAAGCCACGCAGCTGTTCCAGGGATGGCTTGCACCTGTTACCCCTGGGCGTCTGGATATTGGGATAAGGCTTTTGCCACCTCCATAGATCCTTTCGTAGGCAAGGCTGAAAAGACTAACCCACCACCCTACAAAACATAAGTGGAAAGAAACATAAGGGTAATGCTGACCAATGCCAGATGTGTAAACCCCAATATGCATGCTCCCGAGGCCATCCCCAGTATGGAGAACATCGATGTCTGTGCAGTGACAGAAACCTGCTGCAAGTCTCCTGACAGCACACCAGCACTACCAGGTTATACCACATATCATGCGTCATGGCCCCAAAACCTGGAACAAAACATAAAAGGAGGGTGAGTATCCATATTCAGCACAGACACCCATATGTCCAGGTAACTGACAATGCACAAGGCATTGGAGTCCACCCATGTGCAACTAACCGTAGGCAAGACTGCTGTACAGTCTGTAGCATGCTACAGACCACACTCTCACACACAGGAACCCCGCCCAGCCATCCTGAAGACACTGGACAGTATGAATGTCCCACCAAATACCAAACGAGGTACTCACAAATTACCACATAGGTGGTAAACCATTATGTATGGAAGGAGTAATCAGGAACCTAGGGACACAAGTGGACAGTAACACAGGAGTAATGGACATGCTCCACCCCAGAAAACTCAAAGCCATCGGAGCTGTGAGAGTGAGAGATGTCAACCTCAACACATAATGAAATAGGATGTGCTGGAGGGACAGATACATAACCCAGAGGATCCCCACACCCTGGAACAGAATCCCACTCCATGTTAGGCAGAGCCCCTCACTGACACTCTTCAACAGGAATCTTGCCAAGTGGATGGATGATCGTAGAGTTACACTGGTGGTCTTCACTGTGTCATGTCCAGACAGAGGCACAGCAAAGCAAATCATAAATGGCCATAATATTCACATAGCAAGGGGTGGCGAAAGCCACACACACTCTGGCTAGGCTAACAAATGCCCTAGGGTGGATAGCCTAGTATGAACCTATGAACCTATGAAGATACAAATTGTACAGGACACTAAGGATAATCCCAAGGCTTCCACAACTGATGGTAGGAACCGTGTTGGGAATTCACAGATATGCTCTGAATCACACAAATATCACAAACAACATACCAAACACACACACATATTGCCAACATACATCCTGACAGGTGCAGTGCAACCCCCCCCCCAGTATGCAAAATATCTATCCCAGCAGACTGCTTGCCCCCTGACATTGCAGATGCTGAGGTAACAGCCAGCATCTACAAAGCAAAACACACAGCAGCAATGGTATGAGATGGTGTCCTGGGCTGAGTCCAACACGGACTCCAAGACGAATGGAATGCCAAATCACACTACTGCTCAATGTCAGCTTTACCACAGGATATGTACCCAAAGAGCAGTGTACAACAACAGTGGTCCTTCTCAACATAGGTGTTGCCTGAATGGATACTGAAAACTACCACCCAGAATCCTGAGAAGCTCGGTCTGCACAGCTATGGAAAGGATCAGCATGTACCGCAGACATAAAGATATTGGGGACCTACTGACACCGGACCCTACCCAGTGTGGCTTTCTTAAGTGCAGATCCTGCCCCTAAACATGTTTGACTCATTTGAAACAGTCATTAAGGTCATTGATTAGGGCAATGTGGTCCACACAGCGTAGCTGGACCTTGCAAAGGCTTCTATACAATACCCTACATGTTCATTATAGATATGCTCACCAGCTTAAATATAAACCCCTATGTCAGTAGAGGGGTTGCAAACCAGACCAAGGACAGAACAGACATGGTCAGACATGCTGCAGCCATGTCAGACTACAAACCAGATATAACTGGCATCCCACAAGGCTTGGTCCTGGGATCTCCCTCGTCTGGTATATATGTCCCATAGGTACAGGCCAACATGGAAGGACTGTGTCTGAACATGTTTGCAGAGGACTACAAACTGCTCACCATATATGACCCTCCAGCTGACACAAGCATCCCACAAAAGGGCCACATAGAAACAGACAACTGGTGCCATAGCCATGTCAGCAAGCTAATTTCAGAAAAGTGTATAGTCAACCCCGTGGATATACAGTAAGTGCCCACCAATTACCACATAGGTGTTAACCCATTACGTACTTAACATGTAATGAGAGACCTGGGGACACAAGGTGATAGATATCCTGCATTGGACAAACATGTGGCTGTAGTGTTCACAGAAACATACCATATACCCACCTAATCATGAAGGTTGTCAGATCTAGATAAGGGGAGGTCATTGTGGCTCTGCAGTCATCCTTCATCAGCATTACAATTGACTACAATAGCCCCTGTGGGATGTACCTCAGCAGACACCTCCATCAACTGTAAACTCCCCAACAGTACCTCACCAGGAGTATCAAAGAGCTTGCACAGATGCCATGTGTTGCCTGATTAAACAAACTGCAGCTACACACACTGCCATACTGCCCACCCAGAGGCAAGCTGTGCCTTATGTATAAAGCCATGTCCAAGCTGGTATCAATAAACATGCTACACCTTGTACAATCTGAATGGCAGTGAGCTATGCACATGAGAGACCTGAACCCCAGCACTGACTTACATAGGACAAGCTGTACTGCATGATCCATAACACAGAAGCCACCCCCACCCATGAGTAAACTCCCAGTACAGGCTATCCATAGAGTCACTCATCGATTCTCCTCAAGAGGAATCTTGATGAGTGGATGGGAGATGGTAGCTTTACCCTGGGTATCACTGTTATGTCACAGGTAGACAGAGGCACAGTATACTAACCATGACATATGTCATGGCAAACTCCACTTACAATGTGTGTCGAAGGACAAACACACTCTCCGACTAGCATTAGAAATGGCCTAGGGCACATCGCTAGTGTTTGCAAATGTACACCTATGTTGTGGAATACACTACCAATGTTGGACAAGCCTGGTTTAAGTAATTCATATCTGAACATAATGCAACATGGTCAGATGTGCACAACTGGCCCCTAACCAGGCTGTTGTGCTCACTATGGAAATGTAAAGCAGTAATAGGACTAAAGCCCAGGATACTGTCCACCACAGTCAAAGTACTGAACCAGTACACTATACAGTACTACAGTGTTAGGTCAGTGTGAAAGGATGTTGACAACTGTATGCAAAGTATCTCATGCAAACGCTGCAGGCACAGTATAATCCCTGTTGTGTTCACACACAAAGCAGTTGGACAGTAACTACACAACATGACACACAACACACAACCATAAACGGGAGATATTTGTTGAAGTTCACACTCATCCACAAATGCGGTGGGCTGCAGAGTTCAACACATGGAAAGCTCACACTGGGCATGCTCACACACTTTGATAAATGAGACATATGTCAGACAACATGCCATGGGAAGGCTGAACTGGGCATGCTCACACACTTAGGCCAAATCTCAGTTTAGCAGTTGGCCACACATATCTGGTATTTGTACGTGTTATTCCAGGAACCAACCACATTACAGCAATCTGCCCAGTGCACACAGTTAAATGACTACAGAGACATACGTGATATAGTGGTTCCCTCCCATATGCAAACATCTTCCACAGATACACAAGTTGTTCATACAAACAGGGAATGCTATGGCAATAAAGACCTGCAAACAGTCTATCAGCAACAAATAATATGCATTTGACAATTAAACATATGGGTGTAGAGGTCAACACTAGGCTGTTTGCCCTAGGGAATGACAGCTTAGCCAGAGTGTGCTTGGCGTCTGCCTCCCCACAGGATGCACATTCCCCTTTCTAAACACTGATGATGTCAGCACCCTATAAGTACAGCAGGAGAAGGGAAACATCCCAGTAATACGAACAGCGTGCTCTGCTAATGCGTCCGTCTCAAGTGTCATAACATAGTTAGGTAGGGGTTTGAATCCTGCAAATGCTCCGTGTGTGTGTGTGTGTGAGTGGGGTTGGTGTGTGTGCAAGTCTGTGTGAGGGAAATGTCCCTTTTGGCAACTGGGAAAACACAATACAGGATGCACATTCCCCTTTCTAAACACTGATGATGTCAGCACCCTATAAGTACAGCAGGAGAAGGTAAACCTCCCAGTAATGCGAATAGCGCGCTCTGTAAATGCATCCGTCTCATGTGTCATAACATAGTTAGATAGGGGTTTGACTCCTGCAAATGCTGTGAGTGGGTTTGGTGTGTGTGCAAGTCTGCGTGAGGGAAATGTCCCTTTTGGCAACTGGGAAAACACAATACAGGATGCACATTCCCCTTTCTAAACACTGATGATGTCAGCACCCTATAAGTACAGCAGGAGAAGGGAAACATCCCAATAATGCAAATAGCGCACTCCGCTAATGCGTCTGTCGCAAGTGTCATAACATAGTCATGTAGGGGTTTGAATCCTGGTTTGGTGTGTGTGCAAGTCTGTGTAAAGGAAATGTCCCTTTTGGCAACTGGGAAAACACACTACAGGATGCACATTCCCCTTTCTAAACACTGATGATGTCAGCACCCTATAAGTACAGCAGGAAAAGGGAAACCTCCCAGTAATGCGAATAACGTGCTCTGCTAATGCGTCCGTCTCAAGTGTCATAACATAGCTAGGTAGGAGTTTAAATCCTGCAAATGCTCAGTGTGTGTGTGAGTGGGGTTGGTGTGTGTGCAAGTCTGTGTGAGGGAAATGTCCCTTTTGGCAACTGGGAAAACACAATACAGGATGCACATTCCCCTTTCTAAACACTGATGATGTCAGCACCCTACAAGTACAGCAGGAGAAGGTATGTGGCATGGACAATGACTGAGTCATATGTGTCCATGCCTCTGACTGACCTGTATGCTTGTGTTATGTGGTGGACCATAGTGCCCCACGGGCATATCACTGTGACCTTCACCTTGTCCAGCCTGGTGAGCATGACCACACTGTACCGGACAATAAAGGTAGCTAACACAACTGTGGCAGGTGTGTTGTCTAGCTGTACAGGCTGTGACTGTTTGGCACACAGGATTTGTGTGCTATGTGTTATGTGTGATCTGTTCAGGCATAATGTATGCCTGTGTGCCAGCTGCAGAGGTGTGTGCTGCTCAGGCAGGATGCTATTCTAAGGCTCCACGAATGGCCCAGTGTGTACATGTGCTTGTATTGCTGTCAGTGTAGGTCTACATCAGACTGGTATTGTAGTCACTGTAGTATTGCATGCCACCTGACAGGTTATGCCAGTACTGGGTTCAGAGTGCTTAGTCCCCAGTTTGGCTATGTGGTTCCATCTCATACATGTGTTGTACGTCCATGTGTAAGGCAGAGGGTTGACTGTGTACATGTGGCAGCTGTGACATTGCCATATGACCCACATATTCCTCAACTGTACCATAGAGGTGACTGACAACTGACCTTTGCACATGCTACCATAGTATTGTGATTGCCATGGTGATTAACAGCACATAGGGCCAATGGGGAACAAAGTACATGGGTTCATAGGTTCATAGCTTCATACAAGGCTATCTGCCCTAGGGCATTTAAGAACCTAGCCAGAATGTGTTTGGCTGTCGCCATCCATTGTAAATATATCTTGCCATGCCATTTTCTGAGGTTAGTATACTGTGCCTCTGTCTAACAGTGACACAGAAGTGATACCCAGGGTAAACCGACAATGTCCCATCCACTCATCAAGATTCCTCTTGAAGAGAGTCAATGAGGGACTCTGCCTAACCTGGAATGGGATTTTATTCCAGAGTGAAGTGAGCCTCTGGGTTATGAATCTGTCCCTCCAGCATGTCCTATTTATTTCAGTGCTGAGGTTCAGGTCTCTCAAGCGTGTAGCCCGATGGGATTTGGATATTCTCAGGTGCAGCATGTCCATTAATTACGGGTTTGACATGGCGTTATACATTAGGCACAGATCGCCTCTGAACAGGCGGTATGCCACTGAGTAGAGCTGGGGTTTCTTTAACCGGTCAGCATATGGCATCTGTTTGAGCCCTTTGATCCTCTTGGTGAGGTACTTGTGGGGTCTTTCCAGTTGCTGCAGGTGACTGGTAAGGTGCATCCCAACAGGGGGATTGTACTCAATTATGGGCCTGATGAGGGATGAGTAAAGAGGCACGATGTCCTCCCCTGATGTAGATGTGAATCCCTTCATGATGGGGTGGGCTATATACAATGCCTTTCTAACCACTTTGGCCACATGGTTGTCAAATGAGAGATTGCTATCAACTTGGGTCCCCAGGTCCCTAATTACTTCTTCTGTACGTAATGGGGTACCACCTATGTGGTACTTTGTGGGCACTTTGTTTTTGCCAAAGGGGATGACTATACACATTTTTGCATTCAGCTGGAGGCCATGGCTCTGGCACAAGTTGTCTGTTTCTATGAGGCCCCTTTGGAAGATGCTTGTGTCGGCTGGAGAGTCGATTATGGCGGCCAGTTTGCAGTCATCTGCATATTTCGTCAGCCACAGTCCTTCCGTGTTGGCCTGTACCTCCGATAAATATATACCAAACAAGAGAGGTCCCAGGACTGAGCCTTCTGGGACACCACTTGTAACTGGTTTGGAGTCTGGCATGGCTCCAGCAGTTCTAACCATGTGGGTTCTGTCCTTGAGCCAGTGTGAAATCCATCTAGTGACATAGGGGCTCATATTTAAGCTGGTGAGCTTCTCTAGAATGCCAGAGTGGGGTATTGTTTTGAAGGCTTTTGCGAGGTCCAGGTAGGCTGTGTGGACCACCTTCCCCTCGTCAATGGCCTTGGTGACTGTTTCAAAGAAATCAACCAGGTTTGAGAGGCAGGATCTGCCCTTAACAAAGCCAAACTGGGTATGAACCAGTGTCTGTAGGTCCCCAATATCTATATTTATGTGGTCCATGATGATCCTTTCTATAGCTTTGCAGACCAAGCTAGTGTGGCTTATGGGGCGATAGTGTCCAGGATCCGTTGAGGCACCACCTTTCTGTAGAGGGACCACTGTTGCTGTACGCCACACTTTGGACACATATCCTGTAGTAAGGCTGGGATTGAACAGTAGTTTTATGTTTGGTTGTAGCACGTCCTGGAGGTCATGTAGGACACAACCCGGGACACTGGCTGGTCCCATTGATGCAGTGTGTATTGCTTTGGAGAGGGCGGCTCTTACCTGAGCATCTGAGATGTCAGGGGGGGCAGCACTCTGCTGGGATACATATTTGCCCTTTCGGTGTGGAGGGGGGTGAGAAGTTTGCACTGAACCTGTCAGCTAGAATGTTGGCAATGTCTGTGGGTTTGGTGTTTCTATTGACATTTTGGACTACCTCTGAGCATATCTGGGAATTACCACCCAGGTTCCTAACATAACTAAAGAAAGCCTTGTGATTATCCTTAGTGTCCTGTGCAATTTCTCTTGAAGCTGGCCTTAGACAATCTTATGAGTGCCTGTAGTTATTTGCTAATACTGATCAGTGATGCCTTCCCTTTTTGGGATTTTGCTGTATCATTTAGTAGCTTCCTCCTTCTATTGTGTAGTTTGTTTATGGCTGGGGTCCACCAGACAGGACGTCTGCCTTTGGAGGATTGGGTCTTGGTTTTATTCGGGATCACATGACCCATGCATTCCTGAAGGTGTCCATAGAATGCGTTTATAGAGGAATCTGCGGTCTGGTCTGTAGTTTCCACAGGCCCGGGGGCTTTGAAGGTTTCCACCTCAGTTTTGGGGAGTGTGAATTTGCTTTGGAGAAGTTGTTCACTGTGGTGTTCTGGGCAGGGGGTGGGGTCGGGATGTGAATATCCAGTGAGATTAGTTTATGGTCCGATCTTACCAGTGAGGGATACACTTCTGGTCTGGAGCATAGAGTCCCCATGTTGGTGATGATCAGGTCCAGTATGTTTCACCTTCTTGTGGGAGTGGTAACAAGTTGTTCCATAGCATTTGAGCTCATATATTCTAGGAATCTTTGGCCTAGGGTGTTGGAGCTAGAGTCATGCTCCCAGTTCATGTTTGGGTAGTTGATGTCGCCCAATATAATGGTGTTTGGAGAGACGTTCATATTTCCACTGTTCACAGGACTGCCGAGTGCAGTTCTTGGGTTTGGCAGGGTGGTCTGTAGCAGGCTATAACCTGGAAGGCAGTTTCACCCATTGTTAGTTGCACATGGATAGTCTCTGATGCTTGGTGCTTTGCCACCAACCTGGAGGTGTGGGTATCTTTGATGAATATCAATACTCCCCCTCCATTTGTGGTTCTTCCAAGTTTTGGGGCTGAAAAGCATGGTATGAGGTATAACTTGGTAATGCTGGGGTGCTCTCGGTAGCCCTGAACCAGGCATCTGTTACTGCATAGATATCGATGTTCTCCATGCCAAGGAGAGTTTCGGGTGCATGCATCTTGAGGTTTAGACTTCTGGCGTTGGGTAGCATTACTCTTAGTTTCTTATCCCTTGTGATACCTATGAAGGTGGGTTTGTCATTTGAGCCTTGCCTAACATAGGCACTATGGGGGTAGCAAGAGCCTTTGCCAATATCTGAAAGCCCAGGGGTGACAGGTGCAAGCCGTCCCTAGCGAAGCAGGTGGTTCAACAGAAGATAATATGTGAGGGTGTAGTGCCTGTGATTAGTTAGCAGTAGCATATATGACTGCTCACATGGACAAATGTCAGGTAAGTCATATGCAATGTGTCACAGGCAACGTACATGTAAACAGGACAAACAGTGACATTCTGTCAAGTGAGACAAGGACATACATATAGTAAGCTATGCAGATGTCACTAGGAATCCACAGAAGCTCTGTAACTATGCATTGCAGGTGGGATCAGTATTCCAGGGTAATTGCAAGCAAACATGCATGCAAACAAAGCTACAGTAAGCAGGGCTGCATGTAGTTCATTGTACAACAAACAAGCTGTACCACTTCCAGTAGGGAACACTGCAAATATGCAGGCACTATGCACATGTACATGGAAATACACAGGTCAGATGGCTAGGGTCCAGTCTCAGCGCACACAAGTGTACAGACCATGTACTGTCAGCATGTGCAATAACTGGATGGAAACCCATGTGCTCATACCTGCAGTAATACACATGTCAAATAACAGATACTGAGCCTTCACTCAGTGGTTCCATACGTAGTAGGTTGTGTGCTACCTGGCCTGCCACCACAGTATCCCTGACATGTATGGGGACTCTCCCTCCTGTGACAGTTAGTTTTGTGTGTTGGGGCTGTCTAGCATGGTATGAGATGTGAGCTTGCAGTGCTATGGTGCTCCT
The DNA here is from genome assembly GCF_019279795.1 of Protopterus annectens. NCBI lineage: Eukaryota > Metazoa > Chordata > Ceratodontiformes > Protopteridae > Protopterus > Protopterus annectens. The sequence goes on along the minus strand of NC_056735.1, from coordinate 1,788,913,333 downwards.
GTGTGTCCTGTACCAGTCGTGTAGTACTGCACACATATCAACATCCTCAAACATCCGCATTGCAGAGTCCAGTGTGGGCAACATGCTACTTGCAGTTTACATGTCCATCATTGCGTATTAATACATTCATTACCTTATCCCCTGTGCTACCTATGTATGTAGCCTTCTGTTGACATCCTTACCACCAGTATGCCAACATATGCAGATGATACACTATGGTACTTACCATGGGTGTAGACAACAGTACATGACAATCACACCCTTACTGCATCAGGCATGCTGTGATATACCCACAATTAATTCAGCACACAGTGCTGTTAACAACATGATACTATTACTACACGTCTATGTAGTCACCCTGTTCATCAGCAACATGTTAACCTGTACCTGCACTGATGTTACAGATTGCAGGAGGTGGCACAGTTTCATCATATGCACAGGGTGTGAACTTGGTATGCCTGAGTCAGCCACCGATACCACTGATTGACATGTATGTGTATGTGTGTTGGTGAGGGACAGCAGTACAAGGTGGGGCAATGTTGATGCAGTGTGTGCGTGTATGTGGTAGCCCTAGGTGTTGTCAATTCGCATGTGTGTATGGATGCACACAGTTCCACCTCATGGCTGCCATATACTGGTGTTTGTGGACAGCCACAGACTGTGCCTGCCAGGTCATACAGTTCAGTGTCTCTGGTCACGGACACGGTACCTGTGCCTTGCAGGGGTGCTACGGACCGTATCCGGTACCAACCCAGACTGGGTACTGTCATCAGAAGCAGGTGTTCATTGACTGGACACAGATCCCTGTCAGGCCTGGCCAGAGCCACGTGCACGTGGTCTCCTGGGGCGGTCTGATGACAGCACAGACCCAGCATTGCTGGGGCTGCTGCTGGCACTATGGGGGCGGCCGCGGCCCTGTTGTCATCTGCGACGACAGAAAGCTGCTGCTGCTGCTGGCATACGCCCACGTCGATGCCTCAACCATCCACCATCGCCCTGGCTCATGGACATGTAGTTGTGGAACCGGTCTAATATGTCCCCACAACGTCTGTCTATGACATCGGTGAAATTATGGATGGCAGCCGCAATGTCACGCATACTGTCAGTCATGGCTGTGCGACATGCTGTCAGCTCCCTCAGACCCTGTCTGGTGTACCATTCCATATGTGACTGTGCCTGCATGACAGCCCGAAACATAGCTGAGGTTGTAAGACCTCTGTGGGCATGTCTGACAGGGGCAGTATGCCCACGGATGCTCCCACGAGAACCCCTGGACATCTGTCTGTGTGGTACCATCTCTGGGCCATGCCCATGGCTGCTGTGTGGGGAGGCATGTGCCACAGATACCACATTACCCTGGTCAATGCCCACTGTATGCTGTCCATCACCTGGGGACATTGGTGACAAAGGGTGTATTGGCAGGATAACTGTGCGCATTGATGGGGTCGACAGCTGTGTAATGTCAATCAGCTGACCAATGGCAGACCCTGGCATACCTTCCTGTGCCATTACACAGATGTCATCATTATCAGTACCCATGGCACCTGATTCAGGTTCCCTGCTGCATGACACCAGAGCAGCACCAGAACCTGTGGGAGGGAAACAGGAAACACAGTTTACAATGTCTACATATTACCAGTGATGCACACATCCACAAATGCACAGGTCCAGACATGCACACATGCACACATGCACACAAGCACAGGTGCACACATGCACACATGCACACGTGCACAGGTGCACACATGCGCACATGCACACATGCACACATGTGCACATGCTCACATGCACACATGCACAGGTGCACACATGCACACATGCACATGTGCACACATGCACACATGCGCACATGCACACATGCACACATGCACACATGCACAGGTGCACACATGCACACATGCACAGGTGCACACATGCACACAGTTGCACACAATTGTACACTACTCAGTATGCATGATATCAACACACAGACACAGACACACCTACATGCATACAAAAAGCACTACTAAGTGAGCCTAATATTACTATTACTATCAAGACTATTACAGGTATTGTTAATACACACTCACCAGCATGGATAGGCTGCATTGCTGTTACACCGGAGGGACCTGCAGACGTGAAGAAACTAATGTCAGTGGACACAACTGTGCCATTGTTACTGAGTATGATACAGGTCAGTAGTACAACAGTCGCCTTTCACAGGTCAGCTGCTAATATTGAGGATATCACACTTGCACATTAAATACTATGGTGACAGCTACAAACCAAGGACACACCTCACACATGCATTAACTACCAGTGTACACAACAGTCAACTATACATATGGCATATTACCTGCACGCTCACTGTCTTGCTGCTGCGTGGCTCCAGCCTCCATCATAATGCATGTCTGCTGCTGTTGTTGTTGCTGGCGGACTGGAGCCACTACACTCATGAGTAGTCCCTCCAGTCTGGTGAGTGGGGGATGTGTAGCCACCCCACCACCTGTGGCGACCTGTTGCCTGTGGATATCTGATGCACGCTGACGGACATTTCTGATTAAATCACAGCAGTGATGTCGTACCTGCTCATATGTCCTATTATGCGTGCCTATGTCATTTACCCGACGGACCAGGTCTTGCCACAGTGCAGCCCTCTCCTGCTGATTCTGGCTGGTGCGGGAAAAGAGTATTGCATAATCCCGCACCAGGCTCTGGTGTATCTCCTCATCCTCAGCTGTGGAGTAAGCGGGATTCCGCGGGTGAGCCATGTACCTGAAAAGAAAATAACCTGATATCAGCAATATATGTCAGCAGAATTTGGCACACATACTACACATGCTACTCGACTGTTATGATACAACATATCTCACATATATAGCATCTATCTGTCTATTGGTGGATACACATGTAAATGGCCAGGTATCAGTGCTCAGCCAGCAACTGTGCAACAGTACCTGGCACACTCCATACGACATACTACCAAACCCCAGCAGTCAGAACACTGATTCAGGTCCAGAGCACCTCCTCACTCTGGGGGTTTGTATCTACGTACTGTATGGCCTACATCATCAACTACTGTGAGCTGACCACACACTAATTGCCCTGGATATACATATCCCACCTCCACCACCAGCACAAACGACTATAGTGAATAACATTGCAGATGCAAACTTTACACTTTGTAACAGTGACATGGTATCCTTTCAGCCCACTGGGCCAGTGGCAGATACAACCCACAATGCTGACCCTACACAAATGCTTTCTACAGACATCTCTGAGAATGCATGGATCATGCAATCCCATATATGACCAAGACACTCTCCACAAAGGGACAGCATCCTGTCTGGTGGACCTCAGCCATAGACAGATTGTATTACAAAAGATGGAAGCTACTGCAAGACAGAGCATAATTCCATAAAGGGAAGGCATGTCTGAGCAGCACTAGTAAGGATCTATTTTCCATCATACAAACATCCATGGGCAACTTTGAGAGGGAAATCAAGAGGGACACTACAGATAACCAGAAGGCCTTCTTCAGTTATGTTAGCAACCTGGTCAGAATCCATCCTCTATGCCCATAGTTAGTACACAACAACAAATATTTCACTGAAACCACAGATATTGACAACATTGTAGCAGACAGGTTCAGTGCAGGTGTCACCCCACCCTCTCCCCCAAAATAAGACATAGTTATCCCAGCTGACTGTAACCTCCCTGTCATCACAGATGTGAAGGTGAGAGCCGCCCTCATGGAAGCAGAATAAACAACATGACTGGGACCTGATGGTATCCCCAGTTGCATGCTACATAAACTCTGACAGGAGCTAAACACACATGTAGAAGTGCTATGTAACACTAGCCTGACTACAGGATATGTACCTGTACACTGGCGCACAGCAGCAGTGGTTCCACTCCACGAAGGAGGCACCTCAACATACCAATACAATACAACACAATACATTACATTACAATACAATACTATACAATATGCTATTGCCACTGGGACTACAGCAGCATACTGTTCTGCTACACTGACCATTGTGACACGTGGTGTGATGGTACCTGCTGCTGTCACACAGTTACACAGGGTGACTCATATGGCATATTACCTATCTGACTAACATTCAGCAGGGGTATGTGTGACATGTACTCATGGGGAGTCTTGCTTCTTAACACTGTGTGGTTTATTGCAGGGTATGTCTTATCTGTGGGTAGGAACTTTTACCTACACATGTGCTCTCTATTGCAGTGGCATGGACGACACACAGCAGTCATTTAGGTTGTGGATGGTGTGAGGTGTTACTATGGTTGTTGGATATCTGTCATGGGTGTGACTTATGTATGTAAATCCGGGAGTGGTAACCTCTATGTGGATAGTATGTGTGTACTCTGTGGTGTTGTCAGTCACTGTGCATTTGTAATGTGTTTGAGTGCATTGTCACAGTGTTGTACATGTCACTGTGTCCTTCTCCATATCTGTAGCTGTCATGTGAGGTCCATACCATGGCATCCATTATGTGGTGTGGAGGGGTACACCGACCTACATGTCCATAGCTGACACACCATGTCTGCTGACACATACCATGTGCAGGTATTCCAGGAATAGTGTACCACTGTGAATATCATTGGGGGCACTATTGTACACATTTATGACCCTGTTCACCCCTGACACATGCAGTGGTGGGCAGCCAATCACATATCTGGTGGTTACTGGTATAGGTGATTTGAAATGGGGTATGGTACTCCGGTATTGATACTGGTGTTAACTCCATGCCTTTGTCACCAGGCACCTGTTGCAATACATCTGTACACATGTGCCTCACTCAGAATATATATACATCTCTCTCTCTCTCTCTCTATATATATATATATATATATATATATATATAGATATATCTATATGTATATATATATATATATGTCTGTATACATATACACATATATATATATTGATGTACATATATTGCTATAGATATGGAGAGGGGGGGACACAGAGGGGGTGAGAGTGACAGAGGGGTGGGACAGGGGGTGTTGAGGTCGTCATATACAGTCATACCTGTAGATACCTGTAGATAGTCAGATCAGTCTGTCTATGTATATGTATCTACATATATCTATATCTGTATGTGTACATTACATATATATGTTTGTACATATTCTATCTATCTACATCTGTCTATGTATTCCTACATCTCTCCATATGATAGACAGGTATATCAACATGTTTGTCTACCATACTGTATACACACACTAACACACTAACATACTGCTAAACATACATAACTGTGAAGCCTACTTTGTACATTGCACTACAACCTACAGTCAACCTACATTGATATGTGCACATAGATGCTCTCACATACAAATGTATGTACAACCTTCACTGATAGTTGCTGTATGTCCCCTGCCCTTTACACATCTTCATATACGTATGGATACAGACCATTGACACATATGGAGGGTTCACAGTATGTAGACCTTTATAGTATTACTTTACATTACCTGTGTTTGTCACAGCTGCTTGTGTTGCCATCTGGTTTTCTGTCCTGCTGCTCCACTTGCCAGTTGTCAGCTTTCAGGTGGCTGTTGCTGAACAGTTTTGTTTGTGTCTGCTTAATTTCAATTTTCTCTGTCTCTGTCTCTGTCTCTGTCTCTCTCTCTCTCTCTGTCTGTCTGTCTGTCTCTCACTTCCTCCTCAGGGTGCAATGAAAGTATTGCATGTGTGGACTGGGAGTACAGCATACTTTTGTAGGTATCTGCATATGTCCATGTGATGGCCTCTGCACCAATTGTTAGCCAGCATTTGCTAATTGCATGCAGCCAGTTGTGTACTGATTGCAGTTCTCACTGTGATTTCAGAACAGTGCTATAAAAAGGTATGTGAGATAGGCGTAGCCCTTTCAGATTTTAAGGGCAGGGACCGTGCTGGTATGCTGTGGACAATGTTCTGTGAGTGTAAAGGTTGGTATCTCTCTCATATTTCCAGCTGTGTTGTAGATTAACATTCCTCCATTCATTTCTCCAGTTTCCTGTACTAACTGTGTATGTACACTGACACCTACAACTACTACTACTGTTAATGTGTGTGTGTGCTTTCCTTTCACTTTTGCTTGCACTTTGTTGCTAAGGCTTCAATATTTGCCCTTTACAGTCACTACTTGTATGCCTGCTAGGTGTCCTGACTGTAGTGTGCTGCTGTAGCTTTCCTATTTTCCATGTACATTCACACCTTGGAATGCTTGCTATATCTGCTAGGGTGTTACAGCATGCAGTGTGGTCTGGCCATGGTGTGGGCCTTGACATCTATTAGGGTATTTGAGTATGCTGCTGAGCAGGCCCCAGAGACTCTCAGGTTCATCTGTTATCTGCCTCATGGAATGGTACATATCAGTGGGGTACACCCATTAAATTGTCTGGTATGCTGCAGTTGTGACTGTGGGTTAGCATGAGCATATGTATTACTACACTTATTCTGCCATGCAAGTGGTGAATACTTTCAGGACTCCATAGTTACTATTGCATGTGTTGTTACACCTTTCTGCCTACTGTTTGTACATTTCACATGGAGTCTGTGCATCCCTGTAAGTCATTCACTGTTGCTATGTCTAGGCTCTTAACTATTCAAATATGGTGGTGTCAGACCTCTCATGTGTACAAATATTTGCAGGTTGTCCACATTTCTGCCTCATATTTTGGTCAATATCTCATGCACAGCGTTTTCTGGCAAATCACTCTGGGCTCAAGTCAGAATATAGTGACAAACATTCAAGTTTCAGACTTCATACCCTTCCAAACATCCCACAAAATGCAGACCCTGTTACTCTCTGAACTGTCTGCGTTTGTTGTAACATTATTTGTAATGTGTCCCTGGTTTTGGGCCTTTGCTCCACATATTTTATTACTTGGTCCGGATGTGTTCCTGTAAGAGGTTGTGGGGTATGGGCAGTGATTATCCTGCTGTGAGTATGTGTGTGGCTTGAAAGGTGCTACAGTGACATTATTACCTACTAGCTACCAACTAGCATGGCTGTTTCTGTTCACACACTACTATTATGGAAATCCACTAGTTTTGACAGTAATTCTAAATGACATGCTTTGTGTACTACACATCCTATATTCCCTTTACATTCATTCCTACTATTACATGATATATTTATTTTAGCACAATGTTCTTGTATAACAGTCATGGCTTAGTGGTAAGTCATGCAGACTACTGTTTCCAAGGTCCTGGGTTCGGTACTGACAGTGGGATTTTATTTTGCTTTTGAACTGACTACAGGACCTGTCAATCAGAATGACTAAGGCACTTTTAAGCAGTTGTAACTGGGTTAGCGCTGGTTTGCCTGGAGCTCACGCATGCGCATTGGCCTTTAGCACCCCGCACACCCGCGCACACCCGCTTACAACCGCTTAAACGTGCTTACTCTTCTTACACCAGCTATTTTCTTTGAAAGAAATGAAAATGGGGAGACAGGAAAGTGGTGAAAAAGGGGTCACAAAGAGGGTAAGACAGTAGGGAAACAAGCTTGGGTTTTGCAGGAGGGATGTAGGTAAGGCCCATAGCTGCCCATTTCTTCATCAGCAACAGCTGTGCATATGTTTGTAATTTGGTGTGACATTTGATACCTTCCACCCCTGAGAGAGGTGTAAGGACAACAATAATACTTGTTGTACAGCCAGTTGTAATTGATAGTTTCCATGTCTGGTAGACATATGTGTGGAATGGGCAGCTATGTATGGGGCGTAATTTTTTTGTGGGTACAGAGTGCCCCTTTTTTTTTTTTTTCAGATGAGAGTGGTATGTCAGGTGAAGGAAGTCGGTATAGCTGGGGAGGTAGGTTGGGTAGGTCAACAGACAAGACAAGCAAGATGCATACAGGGGCGGTGTATGACACGTGTCGGGGGGTTACACAATTGACGGGGACGGAGGTTTGGATATCCAGAGCCCATGAGCCCACAGATGGCAACAGTGGAACTGATATCCCCACCCATGGGCAGTTGCCACTGTTCCTTCACTGCCCAGGACAGGGCTGTGCTGGGGGCTGTGTAGGCCACGCAACAGGCATGCCCGTAAGTTGTGCCACCTGTGCCTCAAGCTGGCATAGGGGCTCAAGAACAGAGTCCCGGGTCTCCCTACGCACCGCAGTCCGGACGCTACGGAAGGCGAGTGGTGGTTGTCCTCCGGCCACACTTGCAGAGGGGGGACGGGCCCCATCCCCTGCAGCGCTTCCACCTGCAGGTGGCACAGGACCACCGGAGGAGGGTCCAGACTGGGCACTAGTGGCAGGTGCACTCGCCAGCTGAGGTGGGAGAGGTGGGTCCGCTGGAACCCGCCTTCCCTGTCGTTTTATGTTTTGCATTATGTCATGACAGTTTGGGTTAGTAACATACAATACCATTCGCAATTAGTTGTAACAGCATGCATTAGTATTCCCATTAACCAAACACCCAGATATTCACACCATTGAACAGCAAGCATAACACATGCATAATTTGAACAGCAATACACAGTCCAACAACATGCAGGGTTGATTGATGGCAACAGGCCATCAGGTTTGGATGTATGAACAGGGCAGATGCATCAACAGACATGCAAATATTTATGACCCATCAGGACAAATGTCCAGGGGTGTTAATTGTGATTGCACATACCATTTTCACATGGAATGGATTATATGTGGTTATAGGGTGGGGTGAAGAAAATATTATTAACACCTTCGAATACCAATACATATGCTGTACATTTCTAATAGCTACAGATATATACACACTACTGTTCTAACTACAGTTTCCTATATGATAACTACTTCAATTTGGTGATACGACTGTTACTGCTACATCAATATACATTTTATTGTTATTCATACACGTTCATATCTGGCTTTGTTCAGCTACATCATCCTGCTACATTTGCTTTATATAGCAATAGACAACTGTGGATGTTTGATATTTCAGACAATCATACTATCTGCATATTGCAGACTGAGAGCAACATATCCAGATTTTGGGATACACATTCCAGCTGCAGCAACACTTTGGACACATTTCACAGTTTGGTTCTACTTGTCACATTCATTTAATTCTCTACTGACTGCAGTATACTTTATACAGGGGTTATTACTAATTTATTGGTGGATTCATAACTCTTTCTCACACCCTCTCACTTGTTTTCATTTTACTATTCAGGATGGTACTTACTTCTAGGCTTTATTGACATGTTTTACCTGTAGTTATTACAATCCTTTCCAGCAGTCTCACTTCTGTCATGTTTCAGTATTTCAACAGGGATATATTTCACACATGTGAGTTGCTCATCTTCTACAGCTGTACTTTTCAGCCTGCTGCAGGTTGTGCACTATGATATTATAGGTGGGGCATCTTTATTTCAGACTTTATTTCAGACATTTTCATTTTTCTGTTTGGATTTCAAACTGCAACACACTTTTGTAATCAAGCAATACTTGCAAACACTTTTACACTGTTACTTGCACATTTTATTACTTAGTGACTACACTGCACTCTTTTGCTAACTGTCATACTTTTATATTTCTTTACAGTTACTGGGAGTGGATTACTGACCTGCCTGGTGGCGCAACCACACCAGCCTATCGCCATAGGCTCTGCGGTTCGCAGAACGGACACCTGCTGCTGTAATATAAATGAAGTAATATTGGAATACACATCTCCATAATATCAGCTAATTTAATTTCTTACATACATAATTAAATGTAACTTAGTAGTGGGGCGTTGGGCATTTGCCGGGCCTCTTGGATCCAAAGGTTCAATTGGTCCTGCTTGCGTCTCTTCAGGTCCGCATGGTGGTGATGGACCTGCTCACCAGTCCTTGGAATCCCTGTGGCACTGGTAAGATCATGAGCCAACCGGTCCCACGCCTCAGCCCTATATGCTCCCCACAGGACCTGGCCCTGCATGAGTTGGGCCTCATGATTGTGGACTAGGAGCCAGACCATGTATCTGGACTCCTCAATGCCCCACCTCTGTGCTCGAAAGCAACTACCCTCACCTACACCTGACATTCTGGCTGCAAGTCACTTCTACAATCGTTTATGCTGTGTATTCCCGCCTATGGGGCTTATATATGCCGTTTTTCCCGCACTTATCTGTGATTGGCCATTTTGGAATTGTATCCACTTCACAAAGCCTGCTTTGTCATGCTCCACTTTCTATTCATTCCTATATATTTGCTATTACTGCATTTCTGAGTATAGCTGTCGTAGCTTAGTGGTTCAGTACCTTGACTATGGTGCATGGTATCCTGGGTTTGAACCTGGCCACTGCTTTTTATATTTTATGACTGTCTAGGCAGGCTAGGGGGTGTGTCTGTGTAAAGGCAGTTTTGTTACAGCTTGCTCAACGTTGCCCGTCGGTTAGCTTGTTGGCGCGGTGCGCAGCTCCGTGCAAACGGGGTGTGCTGGTTTACGCCTCATTTGGCTGTCAGCACGCATAGTACACTCAGCTCAGCTAGGGGCACACAGTTTCAGCGTGTGAAACCACTGATCACCTACGGGCACTCATTTTGCACCTGTTACACCACTGCTCACCTACGGGCAGATGCACTCACCTTGTTAAACTGTAGCTCAGCTATAGGCACATTTGGCATTTTTTTATTGTTCTGTTACCTCACATTTCTTCAAAATAAATGGACTAGTTCATTACATTTTACATAAAATGTGATTTTATATGTGTACATGTTTGTCAGGGACTTGTTTCATGCTTATTTTGCTAAAAATAAAAGTTGGTGTTGTGGGGGCTCAAACCATGAATGCCTGCTCTTCAGCTGACGTCTCTACCACTATGCTTGTTGCTTCTTGGCTTACTTTGCATATTTAGTTCTTATATGCGTTCCCACTGACTGCTAACTGTAGCTGCGCTACGGGCATGCCCGCGCAAACGAACGCACTCACGGGCAAACACCTTTACAATTTAAAAAAAATATATCACATGTTCATTTATATATTTTCTGTTCATAGTCTGTGGGGGCATGTGTTGTGTTGTGTTTATTCACATTTCCGTGGACTCTGTCGTGGGTGTTTACTTTGGGCACTTTTACTATTCTGGGGGCATGTCCGCTTGCAGGGCTCGGCCTACGGACACGCCCCCTACTGTCTTACATGGACCGTGTTAGACTTAGGTGTGATTCAGCATGCTCTCATGAATACGCAGAGCATGCTGACATCACTCCGTTTAACTGCAGCCTCCGTGTAAGAGTTATAACTCTTACACGGAGGCTTCGTAGTGTTATTTAAACCTGGAAACCTGTTGGCTTCTAATGTTATCTGCCAGCAGGTTTCTTTATGTTCTAGTTTAATTTCCCAGGGTCCTCCCCTGTTATCTCTTGCCATCATCTCGAGAACAAAAAATTGAAATTTGGCAGATATACATACCAGAGAGTGACGATATAAGGCATTATTAGAATTTTTCTTGGCTATCTCATAATTGTGTTCGTAGATCCTCCTTTTTAGGGATCTTTCAGTTTTGCCAACGTAAAATGCTTGGCATTGGTGGCATGTCGCAAGTATATAAGTCCCTGGCTGTTACAATTAGAATAGGAGCTTGCCCTAATCCACCTGTTTCTGGACATTAAATGAATTTTATCAGTGTTAGAAATAAATCTACACTGTGGACAAGTTCCACACTTATAAGTGCCCTTATGTTGATTTAAATATCTATTGGTAACAGGTTCATATTCAAGAATGTTCTTGATGTCGTTCCCTCTTCTATATAAAACATTCACATTTTTGTTCTTAAACTTGTTGAGATCTGTTATGTCCCTAAAGGCCGCCCACTCGTCATTAATAATTTTCCTAATGATTCCAGAATTTGCACTGTATTGAGTTACAAAGGCCTTACTGTATTGAAAATCATGTTTCAAGTGATCAACCTGGCCAATATTTTTCTCTAAAGTACCTGTTCCCAAAATGGGCTTAAATTTAGTTGTTCTACCTTGTACAACCTCTTGTTTGATGTTGTCAACAAACTTATCAGGGTATCTCCTTTCACGAAACATGTCAAGAAGTTTGAGGGAGATTCCTGGGGACTTTTTAAGTACCCTAACAATGTTTTAGAAGGTAGTGAATTTCACCAGGAACATATAAAAGCATTTGATCAGTGTGGCTTCGACATAGTTCAAGCCATTATCAATAAGAATGAGCGTGATATGCGTAGCTTAGAGAAAGACATTGATAAGTACAATGAATTTGTTACAAATGATTTGGTATTTACTGTTGAACAAGAGAAGAAAAAGTATTATGATATAAGGGTACAAGTTGACAAGAAATGTGATGAGATACTACGCAGAAAACATAAAAAGCTTGACCGAGATATTAAAGAGTACCAAGTGGGGCATCAATATCCCAAACCCCCACCGGTACATTCTAGGTTCTATGATAAGGGTCAGAATAGTATAAACATGTCTCGTCCCCAGGAATCTCCCCATAACAATTTTAATTTGGGGAGTGTAGATAACAACCATGAAGGGGATTATTTATAACAAGATGTTTTACCTAGGAGATCGGAAAGAATTAAAAACCAACATAATAATAACTACCATTTTTCCCCAGCTCGCCCTCCCCAACAACAGGGAGGGAGATACAAAACAAGCAGGAATCAGAACAGATATAGGAAATGGTAGATGGTACAGTGGCTATTAATATAGAATTCCAAGGAGAAAACTTTTCTGTAGCTAACAGAGCAGGGTATTACATTTACAGCTACCGTGATATCCTTATAACTAATACATTTTTTGATTTGTTTACCTAGGGCTTCAAGTATGTCCCACACAAAAATAGCAATATTACTCAGGTCATTCTGGATCTTAAAATGTTCATTAGGAAACTCAATTTGGAAAACCTGTTGGGAAGCAATACAAACTATGACACTTCGATTCCATATAGAACTGGTGTATATAATCCACCTATACACCCTCAATTAAAAAATTTAGAGAACAGGATTGAGAAAAAACTGAGAATAAGTTGTAAAAATCACAGATATTCTCATAATTTAACTGTAGCAGAGCATGAATTATTAATTCATCTTAGTCATAATGCAGAAATAAGGATCATGGAACCAGGCAAGTGGGGTGGTACTGTCTTAATGGACAAACACATATACGACAGCAAAATGTATGCTGTTTTACATGATTATAATCGTTATACATCAGTCTCTATAAATGAAATACATATTTCATATAAAAAGATAAAATTTGCTATTAAGGACCTATTAGATCAGGATGTTATTGATTACAATACATATACATTTTTAGAAAATGAGTACCCTAGAGTACCAGCAATTTTTGGGGTACCCAAAATACATAAGGACATCATTGACCCCCTCTTGAGACCCATAGTGTCAGCTGAGGGTTCTATTATTTCATCTTTATCTAAACTACTTGATAAAAAACTTGAAACATTTTGGGGTAGAGAATCCCATTTGTTAAAGGATTCCTGGGAATTCTTGAGTAAAGTAACACCGGAACTCTATGACCCCAATTTAGCATTTCTTACTATAGATGTTGTAGACCTCTTTTCTGTCATTCCGCACCAACGGGGTTTACTGTGGCTTGAAGAGGCTTTGAGAGAAAGAGCTAATGTGAATGAAAATGATATTTATTTAACCCTCGAACTAGCTGAATTAGTATTAAATAATAATTTCTTATATTTTTTGGGCGAATACTTTAAACAGATTTCTGGTGTACCCATGGGTGCTAATTTTGCCCCTACTTATGCGGACATTATACTGACTGTCTGGGAGAAGAAATATGCCCTGAATAGTAAATACCAGACTAACTGGACTTTTTACTCCAGATTTTTAGAAGATATATGTATTTTCTGGACAGGACCAACTAACACTGTTTTGGAATTCATTAATTATTTAAATAACACTACGGATTTTTTGTTTTTTACCCATCAGATACATTTCAATAAGGTTAATTATCTGGATGTAACACTTTCAGTGCAGGACAATGGCTTCAAATCGGCTGTTTACAGGAAGCCTACTTTTTCTAATAGTTACATCCATTATAACAGCTCACTCCCAAGACACCAGAAGTTTAGTATTGTCAAAAGACAATACGTTAGGGTCTCAAGAATGACCTCGGACGAAAATGAATTCAATTTGGAATGTGTCAAACTTCTTGACATGTTTCGTGAAAGGAGATACCCTGATAAGTTTGTTGACAACATCAAACAAGAGGTTATACAAGGTAGAACAACTAAATTTAAGCCCATTTTGGGAACAGGTACTTTAGAGAAAAATGTTGGGCAGGTTGATCACTTGAAACATGATTTTCAATACAGTAAGGCCTTTGTAACTCAATACAGTGCAAATTCTGGAATCATTAGGAAAATTATTAATGATGAGTGGGTGGTCTTTATGGATATAACAGATCTCAACAAGTTTAAGAACAAAAATGTGAATGTTGTATATAGAAGAGGGAACAACATCAAGAACATTCTTGAATATGAACCTGTTACCAATAGATATTTAAATCAACGTAAGGGCACTTATAAGTGTGGAACTTGTCCACAGTGTAGATTTATTTCTAACACTGATAAAATTCATTTAATGTCCAGAAACAGGTGGATTAGGGCAAGCTCCTATTCTAATTGTAACAGCCAGGGACTTATGTACTTGGCGACATGCAAACAATGACAAGCATTTTATGTTGGCAAAACTGAAAGATCCCTAAAAAGGAGGATCTACGAACACAATTATGAGATAGCCAAGAAAAATTCTAATAATGCCTTATATCGTCACTCTCTGGTATGTATATCTGCCAAATTTCAATTTTTTGTTGTCAAGATGATGGCAAGAGATAACAGGGGAGGACCCTGGGAAATTAAACTAGAACATAAAGAAACCTGCTGGCAGATAACATTAGAAGCCAACAGGTTTCCAGGTTTAAATTACACTATTTCCATTGCTCCACTTCTCAAGTTAAAAGCAGGTAGAATATGAAAATATTATTTGCACATATATAATAAGATATTAGTTATTTACATGAAGCTAATGTAACAAATACATTTTCAACTCTCTTCTAAACATATTTAATATAGTATTACATAATGATAGACAATACACGTGCTTATTTATTATCATTTATTATTATTCATCATTCTTGTTTAATATTTTATATAAATGTTCACAAATTTTATGAATTTTACTAACTTTTATCAACACAATAAGTATACCAATGTATACAAGTATTTTTTATATGTTTATAAATGAAGAACCTCTTAAATGGACATTGCCAATTTAAATACTAATTGTTCAATTGTTTAATTAATTCATCAAGGCTATATAAGATGAGTTGGTATTTCATTGTTTTTTATCTGATGAAGTCAAGCAACTGCATGACGAAAACGTTTAAGAGTGTATTTTATGAACGTTAATAAAATCTATTTTTAGCGATTTATTTCGCCTACAGGGTTTGCGTGGTTGCGGTTTCCTCTACTGACTTTTTTTTGGAGCTTTTGGTTTGTTTTTTAAGTCAGTTGAGTCACCTTTTTTGCGTATTGTAATAATACCTTTAGAGTAATGATTAGAGCAATGATCATTAAAGTTGTGTGTACTGCAAGGATATACAAGTTGTCAATTGACATCCCCCCCCCACCATATCTGCAACAACAATCTAAACACACAAATCAATGGGTATGCTTTATACCAAACCTACTGTTTGGACATATGTCCTATTGTTCAACAAATATTAAAATGTTGTTTCTATTAATGTTCCATGTTGAAATACTATCATTGTTGGCCTGTTGCTATCAATGTAACCTGCATGTCATTGTAATTGCCACTGTGGTTCCATATATGTATGTGTTCTGTTTGCTATGCAACTGTTCCAAATTTGTTGTTTTGGGTTAATAGGAATATTTATGTTTGCTGTTATAACTAATCCTGGACTGTGTTGACTATTACTAACCCACATATGTTCTAAAACAGTAACACCATAGTACGTTTGGAAAGGCTGGTCCCAGTGGACCCACCTCTCCCACCTCATATGGCCATGGCACCTGGCTACAAAACACATCTGATACCCACCCTGGGACCTCCTCATCCGCTGGTCCTGCACCACGTTTGGGTGGAACCACCTCAGGTGATGGGGTCATCCCCTCCAGGAGTGGGCACAGACAGGATACTGCATGTGAAGCGAGGTCAGGGGTTTGGTGCGTAGCGAGCTCCAAAAGGAGTTTGAAGATCTGCTATGGCAGCTTAAGGAATGAGTAGCACAATTAGAAGGTTTGCTTTCCCCTCCTGCTCAGCCCCCAGCACAGCCACCTTCAGGGCCGTGAAGGTGCAGTGGTGACTGCCCATGTGTGGGGACCTCAGTCCCACTGTTTCCATTTGGGGGCTCATGGGCTTCCGATTTCCAAACAACCCTCCCCTTCCAAGGTGTTTACCTCCCACATGTGTCTTATACCACCCCTGTATGCTGTCTTGTCTGTCTTGTATGTCTACCTACCCAACCCCAAATATACCTACTATCCTTCCCCAACATCCCACACTCACCTTAAAAAAAAAAAAGGACAAGGTTCCCAAAAAAAAAAGTTTGCCCCATACATAGCTATCCATTTTGCAATGTGTCCACTGGACACATGTAAACTGGACTAATTGGCTTCACAACACATTGTTGTTGTCCTCACCCCTCTCTCAGAGGTTTGGGTGCCCAACTATACCTCCACATTTACTATATATGCACAGCTACTGCTGTAGAAGAAATGGACAGCTATGGACCTTCCCTACACCCGTCCTGCACATCTCTAGCTACTTTTCCTATTGTCTTTCCCTCTGCATGCCCCCTTTTATACCACTTTCCTATTACCTGTTTTTTCTTTTCTTTTAAAGAATTTAGCGTAGGGGTAAGCGGGAGTAAGCACTTTTATGCAGTAGTAAGCGGGATTAATCCTGTTTGCATGGCGTTAAACAATGCCAACCCAGATAAAGCACTTTTAAGGCTTTCTGTAAGCATATTTAATTGGAAATTAGCGTTGCTTACTGCTGCACAAACCTGCTTACAACTGCTTAAAAGTTCCTTAATCACTCTTTATCCAACAGCCCTTGTTCTGCCCAGTAACAAAATAATAATCTCTTGCAAGTCTCGAACGCAAGACCCTGCACACCATAGCAAGTTATCACTAAGCCATCTGAGCTGTAGATATGTGTGATGTTTTCTCAAACATATCATCCAGCACAGTCATTCATAAGTAGGGAAAATATATTTATATATGTGTGCGTGCGTGTGTGTGTGTGTGTGTGTGTGTGTGTGTGTGTGTGTGTGTGTGTGTGTATATATATATATATGTGTGTGTGTGTGTGTGTGTGTGTGTGTGTGTGTGTGTGTGTGTGTGTATATATATATATATATATATATATATATACATATATATATATATGTGTGTGTCTATATATATATATATATATATATATATATATATATATATATGTCTATATATATATATATATATATATATATATATATATATATATATATATATATATATAGCGCATTCGGACATCGGATTTGCACTTTGAACCTCTCACTGCAAAACATCTGACCAAAGGCACTGTAAATGGGGGTGATGGGTCCCAAAATAGGGACCTCTTATAACTATTGCAATTATCTCTATCTCCACAGTTGAACAGTTCTGCCTTGCGACATACTAACCAGCCCATGCAAGACTTGAACCCAGGACCGTGCACAATATAACCACAACAAGTTACCACTAAGCCATATGAGGTGTAAGATGGTGGGATGATTTATCTAACATATCATGCAGAACAGCCAATCTACCATACAATGTGGAAGCACTAAACATTCTAATGATACACACACACACACACACAGACATATATATATATATATATATATATATATATATATATATATATATATATATATATAAAATATACATATATAAATATATACATACTTATAGACATATATAAAGAGAGTATATATAGAGGGTACACAGAATATCAAACAGCTAGTATTCCTACAGTTGCAACTTTTTCAAATGGCCAGTGTCTGACTCTTTCCTACTCGTGAGACTTATTGCATGAAACATATACCCACACACAATGCAAAAGACATGACACCACACAGTTTGTATACATATAAATATTTATCTGTGTACTATTTCAGTTGTTTATGCCATTTCTTATAGCATTTAGGTGTTTGAGTTACATAATAACTGATTAATGTAACTCTCAAAGAAAACATATAATACATTAATCTGCAAAACATAACATACTTTGCTGTCTAGGCTAAAGCCTTCAAGTAGTACAACAGTAAAAAACACACTTGCCTTGAAGACAAGAATCAGTAAACACTTAATTACAGATGTAGTTCAACAGCCTCCAATTACACTCTGTAGTCAACCCCCTAGGGGGAAAGTATCGATTGTCACAATGTAAATGCATCCATTACATAACAATGCTTAACTTAAAATGTCACTATCGCACTGGCAAACAGAACTGTGTGCAAGACAGTAAGCTCTAGCCCACCACTGTTCCCATGGCAAAATGTATGAAAATGTACAGCCATATACCTTTATGTTTCTTATTACTGATATTCCTCACATTTTGTAACAGCCTAGGTTAAAATATTTAATACCCCTCCCCCATAAAATGTCATACAATGGCATATAACAGTGTTCTCTATACACTGACCTCCAGACTGCACAGGGTTACACATGTTTTGTCCAGCTTTAGCCCTCATATATATGGACCCTACCCCACAACTTGTGTGGGAGTCCACAACATCACTGGAATGATAGTAGGAATGTCAGCACTAAATAATGATAGACCATACCTATCAACCTCTAACTGCATAACATCTGGACAAAGCCTGGTATATAAGTGGAGGACAGAGGCTGGATCACAGGGCCATATTTGAAATATTGATGTGAATCACTGTGAAAGTTGTTGGTATTACAGGATTGGTTGCAACATGCCCTTACTCAGGAATATGAAGTCAGAAACACAAATGGATGTTGCCATGTACTGATAGCAATCAACGGAGAGAATGCCACTGATATGTCAGGGACAAGACCTGTGTGGGGAACAGGCAAAATATAACAGCCAATCCTCTGGGCATCATGTGGATAGGACCACAGTTGTGAGCTATGCAGACAGACTGCATTCCATGCAAAACTAGCATGTACACACAAATCCTGTAAAACTAGCAGTATTCAATGCATATAACAGCAATACTCACACACTGTCCCAAGGTCTGGAACCTTATACAAACATGTAGTTGACCTGTGTTCACAAGTCCTGCTGTAAGAGATATACCTACCTGCTGTCTGTAACACTGCTGCCCCTACACATGAAGGATTTGTTCTGTACAGGAAAGGTAAAGGGACAACACCCACATTATGTAGTCATTTATAGTAGTGGGTTGCTATGACATTGGCTATTGGAAAAACTACACAGATACCTGCATGCAATTAACAAGTGGGGAACAGCAATTGGTGCAGAGGCCATCACCTACAAAAGCCATCCTTCAACCTATTCAAACAAGCTCGATCCCAGTAGTTGAGAGAGAGAGGAAGAGAGAGCGAGAGAGTGAGAGACACCACCAAAAAAAAAACACATAAACAAAGCCTCGAAATAAGAAATAAGAAACAAGAAGACAACCTGTACACAAAAGGAACCTGAAGATAAACCAGGTATGTGAAACATGTAAGCATGTAATATAATGTATTACTTGGTCTGTAATAAAAGGATAGATGATTATGAAAGATGTATATGTGCTATCAATACTTGCTTTAATTATGTCCTACTGGACAAATGCTATGGACATAGCATCTGGCTCTGTCTGCAGTGGGCCATACCTGTTAACTGTACAGATATTCACAGAATGTCAAGATTTAGCCATGATAGTGTTTGTTCTGTTCCTCCAAACATCTATATTAGTCTGGCAAATAGCTGGAGATGGAATTAATGAAGTCATTATAGACACATGTGTTTCAGACCCCACCACCTTCAGGACAGTCATGGTAATGCAAAATGTATCATGCTACAAACTTCATATGTTTCTAATAGGCATATCTATGATCTGTCCCTATATATCCCCCCAATGTCAGGCTTTGTCCACATGTGATGCTCTAAGAAGTGGATAGGTTGGGTCACAGCTGAGGAGCCTGACACACCCTGGGAAAGGACAGTTCACATATGAAAACCACTAGAGTGTCTGAAGAACAGTTGTGTCTGTGCCACTGCTAGGCCAGTTAATGGGATGTTGCCCATATCCATATGTTGCCTGTGAATATGAGTATTATACATGTTTGTATTGTAAATCTTGGATACCTATATAGGGCATGAACATAGTAAAGCACTGTTGAAGATGTGTGTGTTAAACTGCATGTGATATATTGAATTAATAACATTCGACTGTACAATTTTCTTCTGGACAATGTTCACAGTTGTGACAGCTATCTGTAGTCACTTACACATATACTTGTGTTATGGCAGTTATATTAATACTTTATCAAAATTGACTTCCCTGTTTATCACCCAGTGATGTGGACCAATGACCAGAAGTCCTGGCGTAACAGGTCGAGACGTATGATTGAGCCGCAAGACTGTAAATACAGTGTGCCATAATCACATGGAACACAAATGTATAACAGGTATCCCTTGAGCGTGTGTATGTATGCGTATGTTCAGCTGAAAGGTACAGAAGTAATAGCATGAGTCACAAGCAGTCCAGAAAATAGGATGTGTATTTTGCATGTGTGTAATATCACTGTCACTGCATACAACAAAATAAAATGTGTACTTCTACTGAGTGTTGCATTGCCATGACACTGATATGGGTACTATAGTAGGCATGCTTATCACGTAATAATCAGGGAAGTGTACAACTGTGTTATGACCCACTGTCCTTGCATACCACTACCAGCTATATCAACACTGGATATCAAAGTGTACACAACCCTGTTGGAATGCCAGGTCTGTATGCTATATGCCAATGAGACCACAGAAAGTCATATCAAAATGTTTCTCACCTCAAATGTGACCCATAACCTGTACAATTCTATTGAAAAAGAAACAAAGCTGTTTCATGGAAGATGGGAAATCATTGCCAAGTGAAGATGTGATATGACGTTAGAGTACAAACCAAGACAAATGGATGCTGTAATTATCTCAGCAGGTGTTTACACAACATATCAGTGTAAGGATGTGCACACACATATTCAACTGGCTTACTGTACTGAGTATTAGTTCCCATATGTTTCCACAGGACAGGTTATGTTCCCTAGTGAACTGAGCAGGTTATAGGACACATCACAGGTGGGAATTGTGTTGACATGTACTTTTATGGGGTCATGTTTCAATTGCACAATTACCATACATTGTAACAGGGGTGTGTACACTTCATATCCACTGTAGCTGCATGGAATCAGCAGCACCTTACCTGTACAACCATCCTCCACCAACGATAGAGTAATCCCCCTTGGTGGACAGCACCAAGACACAAAGCACATAATAGGTTGCTATAGTGGCTGTACAGGGACACATAGGTGCAGACCACAACGTGGAAGCAAGTGCACCTCTATCTGAGCAAATAAGTAGGTTCACAGGTGACTTCCTGTAAGACTGACTATCACTAGAAACCAGACATATTCGAACCACCAAGGCCAATTGCAACCATGTCGACACATATGTATGCAGTCTCAGAGCCAGTAACACAAGTCAACCTGTACTGGGGGTAAAACACACCTCATGCACACATGCCATGGATACAGGCAACCTGCATCAGACAGGAAAGGCAGGAACAGTGACACCCTGTCCACAACATGAGTACAGGGGGATATGCACATCAACAACACTCCTGCCCACTTCATTGGTGAGCATGGACATAATGCTAACTGATGGCAACAACAGCAAGTCTCCATGGGGCATGAGCACCTCACAGTTTGCTTCCTACATGAACACAAGCATGTGCTCACAGTTCCATCACACACTACAGTCAAACACACACATTCCACCATCCACATGGGAGATGGCCACTGCCATCCCTCTACACAGAAATGAATGGTGAATAGTGGATTATGCCAAGAAGTGTCCAACATTGGGGGAAATGGACAAGTCAGGGCCTGGAGTGTAATGCAAGATGTCAAAGCCATGATAGCTTACAGTGTCATGGTATAGCCTGGATTATTTGCAAGTAATATCCACTGTTGATGTGCCCATGGACAACCATATGAGGTTCTGTGACCTTTTTTCCTGTTTATGTCTTCCAGGTACAATGTCCCGGGAATGTCTGCCTGCATTCACAAACCTGGAAAATGATGCAATCATCCAATACCTCATCATGCACTATGCCATACTATTTGGCCGCAGGGCCCAGGATCTGCAGGAGAGGACCGCCCTGTGGAACGAGTCGTCCACAGGGTAAACAATGTCAGCCTACACAACCGAAGTTATGAGCAGGTGTGGCATCACTGCACAGATCTGATCTGCCATGCCCATCAGCATGCTGCTGCAGTTAGGGGGGACCAGCTAACCACAGGTGGGGGTCATGCCATCCAGCACCCACTAACACATGCTGAGGAGCTCCTCGCCAGCCTTGTCGCACCCGCCCACCAGACAAGCCAGCAGGCTGAAGACAGTATTGTGGAGGTGTGCGCCACTCACACAATGGATGAGGAGCGTGCAGGTAAGGCCCCAGGGCACATTACTAGACCACTGTTGCTTATCCATTTTCATCTGTAAAGTATCTACAAGCATATGTTAGATAAGATATTCTGTTGCTGCAGTGTAGTAATGAACAGATGTGTATAATATCTACTATTGTGGGTTTGTACTGTCAATTTGCTGAAATGCTGCTCCCACCCTGTACCAATGCCACAGGTGTGGCTACTGACATTATTTCTCTGACAACTATTTAGGTCCCTCTGGTATACAACTGGGGCAGCAGCCTGTAGCTGGTGAGTATGGAGTTGTTTTCTTCAGGTTTGCCAATATACTGGTCATGTTATAGCCATGCTATTTGCCATGCACACATTTAACACACCTACCCATAATGCATGCTGTACATGTTCACTTATTGTTACTGTTAACTGCACTGCATCACAATGGTCACCATGGTGGCATATCTGAAAGGTATGTAAGAGTCCTGCCATATACCTAACAACCTGTCACTGCAAGATGTGTGGACAGAGATGAACATAATGGTGGTACAAATGGCCTACATTAGGGACATGTCTGAAACCTTACCCTTATACAGTGGCTACAACAGTGTATACACCACTATTACAATGGCAAATGTTCCTGATATAAACAATGACAAACCACAATACCACATTCCACACATGTTACAACATGTAATGTGGTCCTAACATAAGCAATAAATGTGTAATATGGAATCCTATGTTAGGACAACAAATATGGGGAATACATACCTTAACAAACACTGGAAGCATATGTGTGCATACACTCCAAATAACATATTGTGAAAACAGTTTGTGATGTACTGACAGCATTCAGTCTTCTTGAATACATGTCTTCCATCAAGTACAGGGCCTCAATGTCACACCAAGTAATGGTCTGCTGTCCAAGAAGTATGTCCATGACATTTGCCCACTCAATTGCAACAGAGGAAGCGATGGCTTGCACACATCTTACAAACCATGAAATGGATACCATATCCAAAAGGTAGTACTCTGGAGTGGGAAAAGTAGCTTTACCTCACCATTGCATATACCATAGCAAACAGTACAGACAGTCATGTATGTGTGTATGAAGTATAGGACAACACTGATGTAGAAAATAAACAGATGTCCATCCAAAACAGATGACAAAACATGTTGCAAACTGATCATGGAGGCTGCCCAGAAACATGCAGCAACACTGAGAGACTTGCATGAATGTCTAGCAAGTACTGCCTGTGCAGTACCTGTGTCGACAATTGCCTGTATTTTGCATAAGTGTGGCTTGTGGGTTAGGGTAATCAGACAGAAGAGGTGTCCCACATGATACATCATCCAGAGCTCTCTACAAATAGCAAAAGCATAACATCAAGTCTCCCAAAAGCATGTGTTGCAATGTGTAATGGTATGAGACCAAGGCTCAAACCTAATGACAGTATTCATAAAGATACATGTGGTGCACAAGCAACACCTCACTCCACCTCAGGGCCACCATCCCCAATATTTAGCTAGTTGGTGCCAATGTACACCTTTAGGTTGGCTGTCTATTAGCTGGAACTAGGCCGGTAGACATGGTGTTTGGAATTTGGAACACTGCAATATAACACTCATGTGTGGCCCATAGTTGTCAAGCATCTGCAATAAGGCTGAGGATGGGGAGGGGTGTCAGCTTGAAACACAACATTGAACTGAAGCATACATCCAAAGCTTGCTAAGAATGGCTGTATCTGTACACAGTGAAGGTTATGAATTGTACCAGACATAACCCTGACTCTACAGCAATAGTGAAGCACTGTGTGACCTCCAAGGGCTGTGCACATGAGCTGACCTTGCAATCTGGCAGAATTGGGGGACATTTGTAGGCCAGAGTGACCAAATAATGGGAAGTGAAGATGGGCCATGCTAGTATACCCCTTCCAGGAATAGTGACTGCTGTAGTTCACTTAACAGGTGCTTCAACAAACCATTGTGTTAAGGGTGTACACACTTATGCAAACCACATATTGTATGCATCTCATTCAGCATCTGCACAACTAACACATTTGTTTGATAATGTATTGGATTGCACAGGTCATATGTCACATATCAGGTGTGTGTAATGTTAACAAATGCAGTATTGTGGCCCCATTGCATATCATGGAAGAGGCTGGCATATTGACAAGGGTGTGTGCACTCCTCATATCCACATTAAGCTTTGAAGGTTGTCAGTGTAACCAGATTTTATTGCACATACATGCACTGCTGATGATGAGATCTGCAAATCAAGGGACAGGCATTAATTACTGACATCAGTCCTCATATCATCCCAGGTATGTGTCAGACAAACACATAATGGCAAACTGATGTTAGTGTCCATACAAACTCTGACAATGATGATAGGCACAGTGAGAAACAGGCAGAGTTGTTAGGGGCTGAATCTGTGCCATTGGTTGATATCCCACTTTTATCCACCCCATCCCAACACACAGTCACAATGCCCATACAGACCCCATCACCAGTGACCATAGATGAGGGACAGTTGACGTGGTGGTGGCATGGGACAGGAAAGTGTGGTGACTATGGCAAGTGTGTCTGTACACAGCAGTCATAGCTGGATGACTGGTGAGGTACCACACAGGCAGATGTACAGGGGTGCTTGTAGTAGGGCTGCTGGCCATCATGACCCTGGCAGAAGTGCCACAGTAAGTGTCACCAGATGCATGTTTTGGGCCATCATGGACGCACAGGCATGTATGGATCGTTACACCAGAGATAGTCTGAAGCTCCAGAGAGCTATTCTTCCTGCTGTATGAGACTACATCCATGATCTTGCAGGTGCCCACCATTAATTTGCAGAGGTCATGGAAAGACGGTTGGGTGAAATGGTGGGAATCCCCGACCGTGAGGTGTCTGTGGAAGAGCATGTGGTGGGAGTAGGGCATCGGCCACATGGATGTAGGTCAGCAACACCAACAGGTGGAGGTCTACGTGGACATGCAACAACTCATGGCCGCTCCCATAGTGGCAGTACCAGCACCAGAACTGGAAGGGGTGCTGTCCACACCACATTGCAGCAGGCCATGTGCACGTGGTCCTGGCTGGTCCCAACAGGGATGCAGATCCAGCGGACAATTGTCATCACCGGGGAGAGTACCATATCTGGGCTTCTGCCTGGTAGTGCCTGTGCAACCCCTGGCAGTCACAGTTCCCACGCACCACATACATATATATATATGTATATATATATATATATATATATATATATATATATATATATATATATATATATATATAAATATATATATATGTTGTTGTTGTGTCTTTTGGCTTTTTCCCTGTTAGGGGTCACCACTGTGGAACTCCAGTCCGCTAATGACTGGCAGTAGATTTTTTACATGCTGAGTTGCCGGCCCTGACGCACAACCTTCAACGAAGGTATGCCCATTCAAGCATGTTTCCACACAGAAGATGCTCTAGCTGGGAATCGAACAGGACAACGTCTTACTGTGAGGCGACAATGCTACCGCAGCACCACCACCACCTAGATATATATATATATATATATGTATATCATATGCCCATAACATGTAGTGGAGTCATACCTCAGCACCATAACTCTCAACCACTTAGTGAAAGGGAACGTAATGTAAGTATTGCAGTTATAAATGTAGAATGTTGCTACAGTAACAGGGGTAGTATCAACAGACATGTTGTGTAGAAAGGCTCTTCTGAAACTGACATGTACACCATCAGTTACTGACAGACATCATAAAGTCATCATAGGTTCATAGGTTCATAGGTAAGTACTAAGCTATCTGCCCGAGGGCATCTATAAGCCTAGCCAGAATGTGTTGGCTTTCGCCGCCCCTTTAGATTAGTTCCCAGTGCCTCAGTCAAGCAGAGCCATTAATTCCCTGTGCCTCAGTCCAGCAGACCCACTGCAGTGATCCCTGGGGTAAATTTTCTGTTTCCCTTCCACTCGTCAAGGTTTCTCTTGAAGAGTGTTAGTGAGGGTTCTGCCTAATGTAGATTGGAATCCTGTTCCAAAGCATGGGGAGTCTCTGGGACAGGAATCTATCCCTCCAGCACATCCTATTTATCATTGTGGTGAGGTTCAGATCCCTAGAGCATGTGGCTCTTGGGGATTTGTTTTTTTTAGGTGGAGCATGTCCATCAATTCTGGGTTGGACATGGCCTTGTATGTCAGGCAGAGATCACCTCTGAGTAAGTGGTATGCAACCGAGTACAGCTGGAGTTTCTTCATTTGGGCTGCATAGGGCATATGTTTGAGACCAGTAATCCTCTTGGTGAGGTACATCTGTGGCCTTTCCAGCTGTTGCAGGTGTCTTGTAAGGTACATCCCAAATGGGGTGTTGTACTCTATGATGGGTTGCATGAGTGATGAGTAGAGGTGCACAATAACCTCTTTTGTTCTAGATGTGAACCCTTTTGTGATTATGTGGGCTACATAGAAGGATTTTCTAACCACTTTGGCAATATGATTATCAAAGGAGAGATTACTATCTACTTGGATCCCCAGATCCCTTATTACATTTTCTGTATTTAGGGCACTACTACGTATGTGGTAGTTCACGGGTACTTTGTTTTTTTCCAAAGGGGATGACTATGCACTTTTTGGCATTTAGCTTAAGGCCAGCATTTTGACACCAGGTATCCGTCTCAGTGAGACCATTCTGGAGGATGTCTGTATCAGCTGGAGAGTCAGTTATGGCCCCAGTTTGCAGTTGTCTGCGAACTTGGTCAGCCATAGTCCTCCTGTGCTTGCCTGTACCTTGGAGAAGTATATACCGAACAGGAGGGGTACCAGGACTGATCCCTGGGGGGCGTTGTAACTAGTTTAGAGTCAGACCTAGAGCCTGCAACTCTCACCATGTAGGTTCTATCTGTGAGCCAACTGGCAATCCATCTCGTGATGTAGGGGTTTATGTTCAGGCTGGTGAACTTGTCTATACTACCAGAATGGGGAATGGTGTCGAAAGCCTTTGCAAGGTCTAGGTAGGCTGTGTAGACCTCCTTTCCCATGTCTAAAGCTTTGGTAACTGTCTCAAAGAAGTCCACCAGGTTTAGGAGGCATGATCTGCCCTTAACAAAGCCAAATTGGGTAGGGTTCAATGTTTGAAGGTTCCCAATGTCTCTGTTAATGAATTCCATGATGATGCACTCCATAGCCTTGCAGACCAGGCTAGTCAGGCTTATAGGGCGATAGTTCCCGGGGTCCATTGTGGCTCCACCTTTGTAGAGTGGGATAACTGTTGCTGTATACCACTCTATGGGTATGTAGCCTGTAGAGAGGCTGAGTTTGAACAGTGTGTTTAGGTGAGGGGGTTAGTTCATTTTGGAGCTCATGTAAGACACAGCTTGGTACACCACCTGGTCCCATTGAAGCTGTATTTTTGGCTTTGGATGGAGCTGTTTTAACCTGTATGTCAGTGATTGCCGGGGCACTACATTCTTCTGGTATGGCTATGGGCCCTTCAGGGGGTGAGAGGGGGGTAAAGTTTGCACTAAACCTGTCTGCCAGAATGTTGGCAATATCAGTCAGTTCAGTGTATTTTGTGCCATTCTGCACTAACTCAGAGCTGATCTGAAAGTTTCCACTTAGGTTTTTGACATAGCTAAAGAACGCTTTGTGGTTATCTTTGGAGTCCTTGGCAATTTTTCTTTTGGAGCTAGCCTTGGATGATTTTATAAGGGATCATAGTTTCTTGCTGATACTAATCAGGGATGTCTTTCTTTCTTAGGATTTTACTCTTTTCTGCACTAGTTTCCTCTTTCTATTGTATAGCTTGTTTATGGCAGGCATCCACCAGACTGGTTTCCTTTTCTTGGAGGATTGAGTCTTGGTTTTGCTTGAAATAACATGATCCATGCATTCTTGCAGGTGCTCATAGAGTGCCTTAATAAGGGATTCAGCAGCTTGGACAGCATTGTCATTTAGCATGGGGGCTGTGAACCTTTCCACCTTGGTCTTAAGTAACGTGGCATTTGCTTTTGGAAAGTTTTTCATGGTGGTTTCCTTGATTGGGGGTGGGGGAAGAAAGTGGATATCCAGAGTGATTAGTCTATGGTCTGATCTAACCAGCAAGGGTTTGACCTCCGGTAGAACACCGATCGCCCATGTTGGTGATGACCAGGTCCAATATGCTGTCACCTCTGGTGGGGGTGTTGACCAATTGATCCAGGGCATTCGAGTTTATAAATTCTAGGACGCATTGGGCAAGGGAGTTAGTACTTAAGTAGTTCTCCCAGTTAATGTTTGGGTAATTGAAATCACCCAATATTAGGGTGTTTGGTAGGACCTTCATATTTTCCAGTGCCTCCAGAAACAATGAATGGGGGTCCTGGGTCATGGTGGGTGATCTGTAGCAAGCTACAATTTGAATTGCAGTTTTGCCCATTGTTAGTTGCACATGGATGATCTCTGAGGCATTGTGCTGTGCCACTAACCTGGAGGTGTGGGTATCCTTGATGAATATGGATACACCCCCACCTTTTGTATTTCAGTCTGGGTTCTGTAGCCGAAACGTATGGTAGGAGTTATAGCCTGGAAGTGCTTAGGTGCTCTATGGATCCTTAAACCAGGTTTCTGTTACTGTACATATATCGATGTTCTCCATACTGAGGAGTGCCTCAAGTGGATGCATTTTGAGGTTTAGACTTCTGGCGTTGAGTAACATTACCCTCAGTTTTTGGTTACTTGTGCTATTTATGGTGGTGGGTTTATCTTTTGAGCCTTGCCTAAAAAAGGCACTATGGGGCGGCAAAAGCTTTGGCCAGTATTCAAAAGCCTAAGGGTGACAGGTGCAAGCCATCTCTTGCGAACCAACATGGCTTATCGAGCATGTCATCCCAGGTGGACAGATACTGTACCCCCTTTGAATGACACCAGAAACTTAGCCAATTGTTGAAATTGATCATTTTTTTCTTTATACTGTGGCATCATTCTTGGTGAGGGCAGAATGCTACTCAGGGACAGGGTCATACCGGCCTGGGCTATGTGATTAGAGAGCTCTTCCATGTCTCTTTTTATGTAGTCCAAGGAGGTATGTCTCAGGTCATTCACACCAACATGGACAATGACTGAGTCATATTTGTACTTGTTCTGGAGTGACCTGAGTGCTTGTGTTATGTGACGGATCCTGGTGCCCGAAAGGCAGCTAACTGTAACCTTCTCCTTGTCCAACACAAAAGAAAAATGAAGCCCAGAGACGTACAATAAAGATCCCAGTTGGCAGAAACTGTTCAATTACTTAATTCTCAGCGTAGTCACAAAGCATGGAAGCGAAAATACTTAAAAATCACTTTTATTAAATCCACCAAAACACATTAACGCTCAAACCATACGTTTTCGTTTCTTAACTTCATCAGATGTGGCCTGGAACTTCAGTTTGGTCCATTCTAAATCAAATCTTTGAGAGGGAAGCCTCTCCTTGTCCGGCCTAGTTAGTGGGACATCAGTGTGCCTGACTTTAGAGTCACCTATTACTAGTGTGTTGGGTATGTTATTTTGCCTTAGGGGCTGTGATTGAGTGGCACACTGATTATGTGAAGTATGTGTTTCATAGTTTGTGATGGGGTGAGGAGGTTGCTTGGGTGTCTGCTATGGAGATCTCTGTTGCTTTTGCAGATTTTTATTTAGAGCATCTGAGTATGTTTTTGTGTATTTATGTGTGTTATTTGCTGGTGTTGGTTTAGTAGGTCTATGTGAGACTGGTGGTGTGTTGCAAATATTTTCCTTCTCCTCTTGACTGTCAGTTCCAGTCTTGGGTTGAGAGAGCTTTGCTTCCAGTGTGGCTGTATTATTGCATCTCTTGCATATATTTGTGTTTGGTGGTAGGAGGAGAGGGTTGTCTGTGTACATGAGGCAGTTGTAACATTGCCTCAAAATGCCCAGATTCACCAGTTGGACTGGAGGGTACACCTGAAACTGCCCTTTGGACATGCCTGAGTAGGTAAAGTGAGCTGTTTTACTGATTAGCTATTAGAGATGAATAGAGACCTTTGTCCTTCTGGACAGTATAGGGGGGTCTAGTGCTAGGGTTAATTAGTGCTTGCTATGAGTTTTGAGCAAGTGCTGGACTGTGAAATGAATGGTTTGAGTGCTTAAGTTGAAAGTTTGTCTAGTTCCAAGGGGAAAATTGAAGAGCAGACTTTGTGGAACCGGGAATAGTTTAACCCTAGCTACTAACTGGCACTGACCATCGCGCAAAACCGCACGAATGCAGTTTTTATAGCAGGGAAATGAAAGAGATAGAAATTAGCCCCAAATGGCCTATAAACTACTAACTACTGGGCTACAGCAAACAAGGTGCACAAATGTCAGAAAGAAACAGCTCAAATAAGCAGGCACAATAAGCCTTTAATCAGAAATTCCCAGCTCAGAAGGGCAGAATCTAGCTTCTCCTCCCACAAGAGTGCAGACTACAAACCTTCTTAATGTAAAATAACTGGCCTAAAGCCAAAGTGTTTAAACCAGAACTAATGCTCTTTTAGAATAACAGACACTGAGCCTTCAATCAGCAATTCTCAACTTAGAAGGATGTAAGCTACCTGTCCTGCCACAACAATGCAGTCCACAAACCTTCTTAATATAAAACAACTGGTTTGAAGCCTAAGTGCTTAAACCAAAAGGCTTAGAATAACAGTTACAATTTCATCAGGCTAGTACCAAGCAGTAATAACTGCAGCAGAATAATACAATTGAGTACTTTTAAAAAGAAGCGCAAGCAAAATAATGTAATAAAGTGGGAAGAGACACAATTACAGTAAAATCAGATGAATAAAGTGCAATTATTTTTATTTTTAAAATTTTTTTTGTATATATAACAATAGAAAAGGAGCTAACTGATTTAAACAAATTACCCAATTAACCAGTAAAAAAATTCAAAACTGACCCTGTTCCAGCAGTCTTCAATCTGACAAGTTCTAACCGCACACTCCTGCCACGAGGGTGAAGGCGAACCTTCTCCAAAAAAGATGGCCTGGATTAGTGCTCAAGTTATACAAACAAAGCTAGATTCAGCAGGCCCGAATCTAGTCTGTGCTACAGCAGACTAGGAGCAGGCACAGTAAGCCTTTACCCAAAAATTCCCAGCTCAGAAGGGTAGAATCTAGCCTCTCATCCCACAAGAGTGCAGACCACAAACCTTCTTAATGTAAAATATCTGGCCTGGAGCCCAAGTGCTTAAACCAGAACTAATACACTTTTAGAATAACAGACACTAAGCCTTCAATCAGCAATTCCCAACTTAGAAGGATGTTAGCTACCTGACCTGCCACAACAGTGCAGACCACAAACCTTCTTAATGTAAAACAACTGGTTTGAAGCCCAAGTGCAATAACCAAAAGACTTAGAATAACAGTTACAAATTAATCAGGCTACTATCAAGCAGTAATAAATGCAGCAGAATAAACACAATTGAGTACTTTTAAGAAGAGGCAAAAGCAAAATAAGGTAATAAAGTAGGAAGAAACACAAATACAGTAAATACAGATAAAGTGCAAAGTGTTTTTTATTTTTATTTTTTTATATAACAATTGAAAACAAGCAAACTGATTTGAACAACTTACCCAATTAACCAGTAAAAAAACCTCAGAACTGAGCCCTGTTCCAGCAGTCTTCAATCAGACAAGTTTAGGGCCTAAGTGGATATGCCTACTCAAATGTTCACTCTGTATTAGGCAGGATGAGCTAATGAGACTAGACTAGGATAGAGCTGGGATAGGGCTGAACACATGGGAATGGTAGGAATGTCTGAAATCAAAATATGATCTCACTGTACTCGGTTGAGTGAGCAAATGAGATGGGCCCAGGAGGAGTGTTCAAACACAAATTTGCAGGAGGTGTGGTCAATTCCAAAGCCTCCAAGATTAATACCACAACAAGAACAGGGAGGGTGAGTGGGGAAACCTAACTGCAGACACAGAGAGAGCTCACAATTTTCAGTGAACAAATAAATAAGCAGATAAATGCAGTACTATTTTTAACACAATATTCAATGCAACAATAAAACAGAAAAATAAAATGCAGTACTATCTTATAACACTGCAAGTCTGTACTTATCTCAGCTTGCAATAAAGTTGATGTAGATATGTAAAAGCTAACCAAACAGCTCAAGTATGCAACTATTCAGAAGAAATAATTTCAGTGATAAGGGACTAAGACTTTAAAGCACAGGGAATTCCTCTAGGCTAAGACTTCTACACTGAATAACAATGAAGTGAAATGAATAAACTAACTGCACATAGGGAGAGACAGAGAGAGAGCTTCCAATTTTCAGTAAACAAATAAATAGGCAGATAAATGCAGTACTATTTTTAATACAATATTAAATGAAACAATAAACAGAAAAAATAAAATTCAGTACTATCTTATAACACTGCAAGTTTGTACTTATCTCAGCTTGTAATAAAGTTGATGTAGAGTATGCAAAAGCTAACCAAACAGCACGAGTATGCAACTATTCAGCAAAAATAATTTCAGAGATAAGGGACTAAGACGTTAAGGCACAGAGAATCCCTCTAGGCTAAGACTTCTACACCGAATAACAATGAAGTGAGATGAATAAACTAACTGCAGACAGGGAGAGACAGAGAGAGCTTTCAATTTTCAGTAAACAAATAAATAAGCAGATAAATGCAGTACTATTTTAACACAATATTCAATGAAACAAACAGAAAAAATAAAATTCAGTACTATCTTATAACACTGCAAGTTTGTACTTATCTCAGCTTGTAATAAAGTTGATGCAGAGTATGCAAAAGCTACCCAAACAGCCCAAGTATGCAACTATTCAGCAGAAAATAGTGAAGTACCACACAAATCACAGTAATGATCCTGTGGAATACAGCAAAAATATGACCAATAAACGTGGACAGTCTGAAACAATCTGGTCAGTCCAGAGGTATACACAAACTCCTTAGTGCAAGACTTGCGGACCAAGCCTGACAAAGGGGATGTTTACAGCCATGAAAATGGGGATATATTACAAAAACTGAAGTAGATAAGCTCACACAGTTGATGCATTCACACCCTTCTGTCTGTCCTAACACATATTAACTGGAGGAGCAGAGGTCCCAAGCCCACATACTTCTCACTAGTTAGTGAGATACATCTTCACAGTAAGCCACCGCTTTTCAGAAATACACTACACATATGATGGCCAGGCAAAAGTACATTTGACAAATATCTGGACATAACATCACACTAGGTAAATACGCTGAGCTTCTAGGCATGTCACCAAGCACTGTCTAAACTACAGGCAGACTGCCACAACTTTAACCCAAGTTTCCTATGGGGGAATACACATGTGATTAAAAATATAGCAGACACTACAGGCCTGTAACAGCACGGAATAACAGACACCAGTGTGAAAGTGCATAACCACTACCAATCTTAACACAGTCACAGTCACATTATGGTAAGCCTAATTAATAGTACAGTATATGAACTATGAACAAAACCATCCTCATATTTGCCACTCACACACTAACCCTACATATACTGGCCCAATTCACAGTGTAGTCTGATAACTGACTGTGGTATGGGACATGTCTCAGTCTGGCCCTACAAACATATATGCTGATAGGGTACCAGAAACTGGAGCAGCATGCGACTTCAGATAGAACAGGACTAAGAACACTGACATCTAACCCAGTCTGTACAAAGGCCAGCTAACATATTCACAATACACTGCTACACAATACTGATTCTCTGTCAACAATCACCATAAGTACACAGACCACACTACTGTACAGACTACAACAGAATGTCCAGGTTTTGTCCTCAAATATAAGGCCTCCTATACATAAGATGTCTGGCAGTCTGATATATCACTGGCTTGATATCAGGAATGATGTCAGTAAATAATGATATACTGTACATATGCACCTCTTACTGCATGACATATGGACAAAGGGTGACAAACTTAGAGGACAGAGGCACAAACACATGGCCAATATTGACATATTGCTGTGATAAACTGAGAAAATTGCTGGTGTAAGAGAGTTTGTTGTGACATATCTCTTCTGAGGGATATGAAGTCAGTAACAGACATGGGTGTCACCATTTACTGACTGCAATCATCAGAGTATACTATTGCATTTCTAAAGACCGAAAATGTGTGAGTAACACACCACATCTAAGACTCTAAACTCTGGCCAGTCGGAAGATAGCCCTACAGGTGAGAGTTTCCTTAACCACATAACACTGCCATGCCAGACTTTAAATCATGCAGAACAGCCATATCCATACAAACCCTGTTAAACTAACATTACTTCAAATGTAGAACAGCAAAACTTACATTCTGTCCCCATGTCTGGAACATCCCCCTCCAGTTTGTTGGCCTGTCTCCACAGTGTTTGTTTTAAGAGGTATTTCCAACTACCCTCTGTGATGTTGTTTGTCATACACCACATGAAGTCCTGCTCACAGTGAAGGAAATGGGCCAACACCCACATGAAGTGCTTAGTTATAGGAGTGTGTTTCTATGCAATTAGCTATAGGAATGATACCACAGCTGTTCCACATGCAATTAGCAAGTGGGGGACTCCAATTTGTGCACTGGCCATCAGCTGATCATGTGCATTACCTACAAAAGTCAAGATGCTGCCTATGCAAAAGAGATGTATTTTTCCACATCTACCAGACAGTGGGAGAGAAAGAGGGAGAGACAGAGAGAAAGTAAGAAAGGAAGAGAGAAAGAGCCAAGCATGTCTGTGTTTGATCCATGGGTGGAGAATGGTCTCTGGGTATTATAACGGTTGCCTGTGTTGTTTACTAATCCATGCTGTCACATAGTAATTGCACATGGCAGTAGACATTTATGGCTGTGGATTGTCTACAACAACCTCTACAGTGTTTGACAACTGTTGGCCCTGTAATGTGGACATTGGGACATATAGGTCCTCAATATAATAATGTAGCAAAACCTACACTGCAATAGATGCTGTCATTACACTATCACCCCAACATCCACACAGGATACTGATGACACACACACTTACAAGTACTGAGGTTCAGACCACTACCTGGCTATGTATTGCTATTACAGTGTTACACAGTTATTGCACTCGCCATGGAGCTTACATGTTGGAGATCTGTCCAAAGGTATCTTTGAAGATGAGTGACATCAGAAGCAGTGGTAAAGGAGGGGTAAGGGAAGTGTAGTAAGTGTGAATGTCCACAAAATCAGGTGTCAACAAAGACACACACACATACTCTTCCACAAACCCACACATTACCACAGTTGCCAGGACAAGCATTAGAACTCCTACCTAACTAGTTTGCTACACTACAGTAGTACACAGTTATCACAAGCGCCACAGAGCTTATAGGGCTGAAACTTGGCCAAAGGGTTATTTCAATGTGACTGACATCAGCAGGTGCGCTAAAGTAGGGCAATGGGAGGAGTAGTGAGTGTGAATGTCTTCAAAATCATTCATCTCCACATAACACACACACACACACACACACACACACACACACACACACACACACACACACACACACACACACACACACACACATTTGCCAGTACTGAGATCCATAGGCTCATTGCTTCACAGGTGTGTAGTAGGTGAATGGGCCTGAAGGCTCTACAAGGCTAGGCCAAGGGAATACCTT
Source organism: Protopterus annectens (assembly GCF_019279795.1). Taxonomy (NCBI): domain Eukaryota; kingdom Metazoa; phylum Chordata; order Ceratodontiformes; family Protopteridae; genus Protopterus; species Protopterus annectens. The sequence goes on along the minus strand of NC_056735.1, from coordinate 1,788,877,048 downwards.
GGCATCAGGCCACATGACAATAGTCCCCAGTGTGGCTCAGGGGTGTAGTCCCTGGAGTGGTCCCCAGGGGTGGGTATTGTATTCACCATCCACTCATCTGGGTTTCTATTGTGGGTGGCCAGTGATATGCACTGCTTCTCATGTACGTGATCTATATTCCATAACATGGACAGTGTTTGGGTTGTGCGCATGTCCTACAGGCATGTTCTTTGATGTGTGGAAGTGTACTTGAGGTCTATGGGGTATGTTATGTGGACAGATTGGTATCTTCTGATGTAGCATTCTTGAGCTCATTTGGTGAGACCTGGCTATGTAACTGAGGTCATGATTGCACCTACATTGACAGTATGATACAGGTATTCAGCAGAGTTAGAGATGTCTGTCCATACAGGCATGTGTATAAGACATGATATTCCCTTTGTGGGGTACATTTGCAGACTCTACAGTTGTTACAGGTGTCCAGCAGGGAACATGGCAAAAGGGCCACTGTACGGATTTATTTGGCTACTGAGGGGATGGAACAAGGTGCCATGTCATTTTACTTGCTGGATAACACACAGTCAGGAGATGTAACACATCAAAGTACTTTCTGATGTCAGTAGCACTGTTGTGATCAACAGGCATGTAGTCCACTGCTATCACACTATGGTTACTATCTGGGAGGCAATATGCAGGGGAACTACCAATATAGTTGTTGTTGCCTAGCCAAGTGTGTTTGTGTATGATATGTGGGTGGAGAGTGTTCTCTGAGTAATAGAAGGGTTGCCTATATTGTTCACTAATCCAAACTGTCACATGTAGGGCTGTGGATAGTCTACACCAACCTCTCTGGTATTTATCGCACACACCACAAAGCTTATAGGATAGATGTTGTCCCAAGGTACTTCCAATGTGAGGAACATCACCAGCCCTTGTAAATACTGGCATTGGGAGATGTAGTGGGTGAAAGATCCCAAAAATAATTTTACCCTACACACACATTTGCATTTGCCAGGGGGTGAGGTTCAAACCTCTATTTAACAATCTTTTTGGACCATTATGTTACACATTTACCACAAGCACCACTGACCTTACATGGTCTAGGGTTGGCAACAGGTCCTTCTAAGGTGGATGATATCTGCAGGACTGCTAAAGTCAGGCACTGAGATGTGTTCTGGGTGTAAATGGGGCCAACATTTTTGAGGTACAGACATACATATGTAGACACACAAACACTTGCCATGGATGATAATCAATCCATACCTATGTAGTTACTGCTATTATATTGTTCTGCATTTATGGCATGCACCATGGAGCTTACATGTTGAAGAGCTGTGCCAAGGTATCTTTGAAGCTGAGTGACATCAGCAGCAGTGCTTAAAGAGGGGAAAGGGAAGTGTTGTACGTGTGAATGACCACAAAATCAAGTCTCTACAAGGATACACACACTGCCTCACACAAACACTCACATTTACACAGTTGCCAGATTCAGGATTAGAACTCCTATCTAGCTAGTATGCTACACTATAGTATTACATAGTTATCACAATCACCACAGAGCTTATATGTTGGAGAGTTGTCCAAAGGTATCTTTGAAGGTGAGTAACATCAGCAGCAGTGCTAAAGGAGGGGTAAGGGGAGAGTAGTAAGTGTGAATATCCATACAATCAGGTATTATCAAAGACACACACACACACTCTCTCACACAAACAGACACAGATGCACAGTTGCCATATCCGGAATTAGAACTCCTACGTAACTAGTATGCTACACTGTAGTATTACGCAGTTATCACAAGCGCCATGGAGCTTATAGGTTTGAGACCTGTCCAAAGGTATCTTTGAAGGTGAGTAACATCAGCAGCAGTGCTAAAGGAGGAGGGAAGAGTAGTAAGTGTGAATGTCCATAAAATCAAGTGTCATCAAAGACACACACACTCTTTCACACAAACACACACTGTTTCTATGTCTAAGATTAGAACTCCTACCTAACTAGTATGCTGCAGATATTATATATTGAAGTGCTCTCCAAAGGTATATTTGAAGGTGAATAAAATCAGCAGCAGTGCTAAAGGAGGGGTAAGGGGAGAGTAGTAAGTGTGACTGTCCATAAAATCAGGTATAATCAAAGACATACACAGTTTTACAGTTGGGATTAGAACTCCTACCTAACTAGCATGCTACACTATAGTATTACACAGTTCTTGCAAGCACCATGGAGCTTATAGAGGTGGTCCTTGGCCAAAGGGTTATTTCAAGGTGACTGACATCAGCAGGCATGCTAACATAGGGCAATGTGATGTGTAGTGAGTGTGTATGGTCTCAAAATCATTAATCTCCACACACACACACACACACACACACACACACACACACACACACACACACACACACACACACACACACACACACATACACACACACACACAGTTTCACAGTTGCCATGTCTCAGATTAGAACTCCTACCTAACTAGTTTTCTACACTACCATATTATACATGTATCACAAGCACCACATAGCTTATAGGACTGAGATTTGGCCAGAGGGTTATTTCAAGGTGACTGACATCAGCAGGAGTGCTAATATGGGCAATGGGAAGTACACTGTGTGTGTGAATGGGCCATAAATCATTCCAATGGAAACACACACACTCAATCACACACAACTTTACATTTGACAGGACTGGGTATACAAATGCTAGATAAATACTGGTTTGTACTATCATGTTACACAGTTATCACAAGCACCACAGACACAATAGGGCTGAGGGCTACCAAAAGGAATGTCTACAGTGATTGAAATCAGCACATCGTGTGATATTGGCCAATTGGATGTGCGGTGGGTGGGACAGGCCTCATAATGGAATTCTGTCTTTCACTGTCTGTCTCTCTCTTCCCCACATCTGTGTGCATGTGTGTGTGTGTGTTTGAAATATTATAGTGCGTTGGCCTTGGATATGTGTGAATATTCTTATTTAATGTGTGTGCAAAGCATAAATGGTATACAATTTGGTGTGTGTGCACAGACATCTGTAAATGACACTTATGCATAGTCCACTGTGTTGTCAGACATGGGCTTCATTTCTACAAGTGTAGTAGCATGCCCAGTATGACCTTTTGTATTGAGTGTGTGAATCCATTCCAGGTAGGGTTGTACTCCATTCCAGGGTTTGGTGTTCTACACCTATAGCTAGCAACCTGTTTTTGCAGGATATCTGTACATAGGTTGACAATATGGAGTCACAATAGGTGACAGATAATGGGATACTCTAACTATTGTTGTCTGCGCTACTTGTGTTACATGGTTGGTGTTAGCAGAGATATTCAGACATATGTACTGTTTTACACTGTGATGCATTATGTCATCAACTACTGACAGATATACTTATTTGCTCACAGTTATTTCCTGGGAAATACTAGATGAATGAAGCTGTGTCCAGTATTGTGATCTGCAGCCTATAAATTCTTGCACACTCCTGCCATTCTGGAGTGGGTAGCTGCAGACACTTGCTGATGGGTTTGTGTAAATGGTCCAGCACCTTAGTACTATGGTGGCTGATGATCCCCTTCTTGTACATATATCAAAGTAACAGAATGGCCATATCCTGCTGTGGCCATACCTGTCAGCTGTACAGATTCACCCAGGTTACCCAGAGGCAGGGTTCATATATCTATTTTTTTTTTTTTTTTTTTTTTTTGTTTTATAATATATATATATTATGTGTATATATATATAAGATAAATTGAAGTACTGTCAGTGTCGACCCTTCTCCCCGGGGCTATCCGCTGAAAATGGACGGTATCAGGCATCACAATGTAAAAAATAAAAAAAAAAATAAATAAATAAATAAATAAATAATCAGTTCCTCTTCACATTGTGGTTTACTAGCAGGTTTGTAGCCACCCATTACTGGGTTTGCAGGCAGGGGTAGTATGGGCACACATCAGAGTTTCACACTTCACACACTCCATGATGTCCATGCTTCTACACACCCCCACTCTGTTATTCTATCCTCTTCCTAACATTATGGGTGCAATTATCTGAGAAGTATCCCTATAGCTGGCCCTTCACCCAGAAGTATTTAGGTGATGGTCCACAGTTCATGCAGTAGGACATGGTGGGCATGCTACTGGGATTTGTCAACATGGCCTTGCATTTGTGTTCTTTTGACTGTGTTATGTTGTTATTTGGGACCCCATGAGATATCATACATTGGCACTACGGGTGAGGCACAGGCCTTTGACAGAAAACTGTAGGCCATTTGGTAGTGATGCAGGCCATCTGTAGCAGGCCAGTGCATTCTGTCACTCCTACATTCCCAGGCTGTGAGCTAGTGGATTCCTCTGGGGTGACAGGGTAAGTGTGTGAGGTGCTGATGGCAATAGTTCCTGTCCACATTAATCCATTGGTCTGGATGCAGGCAGGGTGCTGCTTACAGCTAGGGACACACCTGCATGGGATACCGCTTCAGTATGCTGCATTCTGTGGGTATCACCATACAGAAGTGGGGTCATACTGTACTCATTCCCAATGGCAAGGATATGACCTGTGATAAACCTGTTGCTGATGGTAGGGTGAGCTGAGTGCATGTGTGATATGGAAGCTACTTGCAGTTGACTCACAGATATACATGGGGCATTCCCCTTATGCTGCCTTGTGCGGGTACATAGGCAGTCTCTCATTACTTCATAACTGTGCCTTTTGTGGTCTGCCAGTGATTGACCAGACTACATCAGTATTCCATACTACACAGATGTGCTGCTAACCTGTATGTACAATTCCAAAGTTGTGTGCAGTTGACAGTTACATTTTATGTACTCTGTCTAGGGTACTTCCACCTCTGTACTGTGTGTATGTATGGGCCCACATTCATGGCATGTCCATCTTTCAGACGGTGACAGATATTGACATCTGGACAGTGATTATGGACGACTGCTGACATGGGTATTGCTGAGAAGCATTGTGGTTGCAACTGCAGTTGTTGGAACATGGCCCTGTCATCCACAGTACTGCCCATAGGCCACTGAGACGCAACCCTCCATGCCTACATGCTGACCATTTCCAGACAATATTGAATGCACAACAACCTAACACACAGACCTCTGCATATTGCACACATGCAACATTCTGTCCTGTAGATTGGGCCAGCTCAGGTAATCTGTGCTACACTGTTATTACACCTTACACTTACATGTTACTGGATTTCTACATAGGATTGTGGTGGGGGGGGCACACCTAATGACTTTAAACATTTGCTGTACTGGTATTTCAGGTACTCTGTTGGCGTCTATTTCATTTTGTATTCTGACCTATCATGCAGACTGGAGGCAAATCGGTAGAGTACAGATCTTAGGTTTTATTGACCTGCATTTCAGTTTCAGGCTTCTTACCCTTCAGAACTAACATACAACTACCAGACCTGTTGTAGTCTATCTGTGTAGGTCTGGAAGGGGGTTGTTAACCATTGCCATCAATTGGAGGCCTTAGCCCAACTTTTCTTTATGGTCATCTACACCTGTTCTGCTGGCTGAGGCTGGTAGTGGATAAGTGAGCCTCACTGACATGCATGTGTGTGTCCTATGGACACACATTTGGGCCACCACATGTACTGCAGTGGGATTTGTCACCTTGTCTAGTACTGCCTAGTATGTTGACACAAGTATTTGTTTTGGATTTCATGCTGCCCATATAGATGTCCACTATCTGCTGCCATCCCATTCAGCCACCCGATTCCCTTGCATGCTCACATCCATACCATAGATACAACTATCAGAACATACTACTCCATTCAGTAATTGATAGGAAGAGTGACTTACCTTGTGGCTATGCCAGTATTGAGGATGCTGCTGGAGGGCTGACTATGTCAGATGCACATAGTACACTCCCTATACATGGTAAAGCACAGGTAGTGTCATGTTTGGCATCCCTTTTACTGTATGTGTGAGTCAGAGAGAGTAGTCATTCCCTGGGTCCCTTCCATGTCAGTGTATGTGCTATGCATTGCCTCTTTGCCAAGGCTTGGGTATACTGGGTGTGCCTCCTTCTGCCTACATGGGCAGGCTCAGGTAGTTCTTCCTCTGAGTCCCTCTGTGCCTGTGATGGCCTTGGCAATGGTAGGGGGCTGTGTGGCCTTGCTCTGTGCTGTTCCTGCTGCAGCTGTTTGCACGTGATCATATTGTGTAGCATGGCACATACTATGAACATTTGTGTACATGTAGCAAGAGAGTACTGCAAGGCTCAACTGGATTTGTCCAGGCAGCGGAACCGTAACTTGAGCATCCCAAACACATGCTCTGTTATGATTCTGGTTTGTGCGTGTTCCTCATTATGGAGTTCTTGTTCGGTTGTGTGTGCATTTTTGAGGGGTGTCATCAGCCATGGCTCCAGTGCATAGCCAGCATCCCCCACTAGGTAGCCATATGGGATGTCCCCACTGGCAAGCTATCACAACTCCCACACTGTGTCATATGCCAAATGTGGGAGTTGTGTTAGCTTCCAGGGCTGCCAGCACACACATTCAAGATAATGCTCTGGGCATTGCAAACGACCTGGCAGTTGATGGTGGGAAAGCCCTTGCGGTTTATGTAGACCCTACCCTGTTCACCGTGTGGTGCTTTGATATTTATGTGCATGCAGTCTATAGCACCCACTACCTCAGGGTATTCTGCTATTTGGTGGAAGAGACGCATATTGCTGGTCAATGCCTAACGGGTGTTGAAATATATGTGCTCACTGGCATGTGGGGACATGGCATCCAGGAACTGGTGGAATACCCTGGATGCTGATGCCTGTGAGATCCCCATGATGTCCCCAGTTGCCCTTTGGAAGGTACTGGTGGCTAGTGCTCTTAAGCCTACACATACCTTGGTATCCACTGGGATCGGTTCCCCACTGTTGGTTCTGTGTGTGAGGCATGGCTGGCACAGCTCAACAATTTGCTGTAGAATGTCCCTTTCCACTCTATAGAGCTCCAGCTCATGTAGCTCCTGGTAGGTTACCCTGGGTTCATACACTCTTTTCCTTCTCCTCACTGTGGGTTGGTCATCAGCATTCACAGCCTCACCACCCTCAGCCTCTTGCACATATTGATGTATGAGAGTGACAGCAGCCCCTAACATTTTGTTAGTTTTGTTCTCCATATGTGTACATTGGTGGTGTTGAGTTTGTGGGAAAAACCAAAGTGGAAGGTGTTTACATAGTTTATAGCAGTGTGCTAGGCTGTTTCATGTGTAATTGGCTGATTCTGATACATTTCACATGCCAGCTATGCTAGTTCTCATTGATTGCCTTCCTACTACTGTTTTCCTTTCCCATTGCCTTCCTGTTGAAGCCCCAATGTGCGGCGCACATACTCAGTGCTCAGATGTGAACAGAGCTGCTATGTCCTGTTTTTTTTTTTTTGTTTGTTTCATTTAAGACCCGGTGCGCAGCAAGCACACCCATTTAGGCAATGGAAACACTGCTAGGCAGCCTCAGACACACCCCCTTCCTTAGCTGTGCTTAGCTATGGGCAAACACGGGCCACATAGCTCCAATAAGCTTACAGCATGCATGACACTCCCCCTTATGAGGTCATCCACCTCTTAAACTTATACAATGGTGTTGCTGCACCTACACAGTTGGGTGCAAGCTGACACTGAGAGGAAATCGGTGATTCAATATCAGTCCCCTCATTTGCATAAAACAGAATGCTAATTCATAGTTACCACACTCACACTCAGCCTTCCCCTTTAGCAACCACTATTTGCATGCCATTGACTATTATGGAGAAATGCTGATTTTGGTTTAAAAGCTTATTTCCAACTTTTTTTCTTATTTTCGGTCCAATCCCATTTTCACACCACTGCCCTACACTTAACAGGCCGAGATTGGCCAAAAAAATAAATAAAGTTGTTTTTCATAATTTTTCAGCTATTTCTCATGCCAATGGCCATATATTTGGCCATTGGCATGCCTACTACATTGAATACATGCTTTCTTTAGAGCTGTCATGCCTCCGTTTTGTAATTTGCAGAAATGTATTTGGTTATGTAATGGATCCATGTCTCTTTTTTGGCCTATAGGCTCATTTGTACATTAATTCCTCTCTCCCCTTCCTTTTTTCTTTCCTTCCTTATTATAAACTTATGTTTATATGGTTCTTGGACTTCTGTCCATAGATTGTTTTCAACATAGTGCATATAGACGTTTGCTTTTGTTTCATTTTTGTAATAGTTTTTCTTATTCCTAGTTCCCCTGTCAATAAAGCATTTGCTGATTTTCTTCTTCTGTTTAACTACATATTTGTAATCTTTACTGCAGTAATGTAGCTAGGGTGGGGTGAGAAGGGCCACTTCTCTGGACAGAAAGTGTTGGGAGGGCGCCATCAGTGATCCTCATTTCTCTTTAATGCAATACCGGCTTTTAAAAAGTGCCAGAATTTACAAGAACATTTTTTAACTAAAACATGAGAGCCATAGCACACTGTGCAGGCATGGTATAAACAGTAGCAACATTTAAATATGTTAAACCCTTATATATATTAAATATTTGAGTATATTAATGTAAAAACATTTGGTACATTTGTAATAAGCAGTTTGCTGAAATGATTCTTGTTTTTAGTACAATGTGTTGAAGAAGGACTGGGGGCAGGTCACAGAAATGGGACCTGAATGGCTAGGTCTGGAGAGAGGGAGAGTGTCATGCATGTGGTCACATGGTTGGTGTGTCAGTAGAAGGAACATATATTTTTTTTGTTTGTTTATATTTTGCTCTTCAACGGAAGAGCTTTGTGAACAGTGTGGCTAATTGTAATAAGCCAATCACTATAATGTAGTGATTGGTTTATTATAATGAAGTGCATTTTTCTTGATTTTTTTTCTTTTGCTGCTGAGGGGGTGGGGTGCGTGTTCATGGTATTGGCACAGAGCAGTTGTTGAGCAGCTACACTTCTTCTTTACTGCTTATGAGTTTAAATATTATAGGATGGAATATCTGTGCAGTTTTTAATCCTGTTAAAAAGTAAGTCATTTATTTTAAACTAGTTAAGGCAAATATTTCTGCAGGAGACCTATTAGAGTAAGGAAGACGAATTCAAACTGAGTAAGACTGAGACATTACTTGCATGGTCTTTTATAATACTAGGAAAAGAGGTGCTGTTATTTTGATAAACAACACGTTTCCATAATCCTCTGTTATCCATACTTCATCTAGTAGTGAGTATTTCTTGTATACGCATTTCAATGCACAAATTATTTTCACATGCTTTTGTTTCTATTTATTTCAATCCAGATTTTTCAGATTCTACCCCAGCTAAATATTTGCTAAATTAACTGATAATACCCAAGACAGCTTAGGTCAAGTAGGTGATTTAATTTAATTAACCTGTGATTTCAATTGTAGTCAGTTGTAAAAAAAATAGATGGTTAGATTCATGAACAATACACTTTGCTCTAATAAAAGTGTGTTTGCTTTACTCAGTGGTTAGCGTGCTATTTGGTATACATTAAACAGCTCTGTATACTTTGCCTGCTGTCAAAACAAGGGTAAGGGGCAGAAAATGCTAATGAAGGTATAAGTACATAAAATACATGCTAATTAAGTAATTCAACATGGTGAAATTATTCAGGAACAAATAAAGTGTCTGCTTAGAAGCAGTGCTCCCTTTTCACCTCAGTTCCCAATCACTTTGGAATACAAACATAAACACACACAAAAAAATGTTAGAGGTTGCTGCTACTACCATTAACCTGTATGTACAACAGGCTTTAGTACAAGGTGCTGCTGCTGTTGCTAGACCTCGGCCTAGAAGGAGAAGGGAGTTCAGACCATATTTGACTTATCATGGACTGCATGAGACAGCAATTGCAGAGCATTACAGGGTGGACAGGAATACCCTAGAGGACATTTTCAGCCTATGCCACCATTACCTGAGGTCCAGGAGAAATCATGAAAAACTCATCACACTGGAAACCAAGGTAAGTGTAGCAATACATATACAATCTACACATTTCAGAGAAACAGGGGATATAATACAGGTGTCACAGGCATCAGCCTCCAGAATATTACATCAAATTCTAAATGCCATGCTTCAGCATGTTAGGGATCACATCTGCTTTCTTTGTACCCCAGAGGGGTGAGCAAAAACTGTGCAACAATTCTTTGCCACTGTACACTTCAGTGAGGTTCTGGGGGCCATAGGCTGCATATATATAGAAATGAATGCCCCACCCAGTGAACAGGGAAAGAGGTACATCGGGAACAAAGGATATCACCCTATAAACTGTCAAGTGGACTGTAATGCCCAAAGGATCATCTCTGCAATGTGTTCGTGTGTGTGTGTGTGTGTGTGTGTGTGTGTGTGTGTGTGTGTGTGTGTGTGTGTGTGTGTGTGTAGAGGTAACCTTGGCAGTTTTCACAGCTCACACATATGGCACACCTGTGACCCATAGATAAGGTTTGCTATGAGTGACTTTCTACAAGGGCATCAAGTTGGGGATGCAGGTTATGCACTGGAACCTTGGCTCAAGACATCCATGGGAAACCCACCTGATGTTACCCTGCAGTATGACCCAGGCACATCAGCCAAAATGCTGACAGTCTGTGTCATGTTGCACAATATAGTTGTCAGGAATTGGCTGCAACAAGGACATCAAGGCCAAGGATCACAGTTTCCAAGACCACAAGAAGGGCCAAATGATGAGGAGTCTGATGAAGAACCAGCAATTGCAGATGATCCTGGCAGATGCAGGCATGCACAATATGCCATGGCTGTGGTTAGGAGGCAGGGGATAGCACAGACAGCTACCACCTAATTGAAAACCTAGATGCTAAGCACATACAAACAGTAAAATGTAATGCCTGCAAAATATTTCAGCCTTTACTTACCCATGTAATGGTTGTGTTCTATGAGCATCAGACAGTTACCCCCCCCGAGACACATAATTGTACACCTGTATTAACAAAGGTAAGTGATGAGCCTGTAAAAAAGGGACAAATAGATAAGTACCCTCATATGCAAGTAGTGTATGTCACTAAGGTGAAATATGGTTCAACTGCAGAGTAATGTCAGCAGTAACTCATGAGTAATATATGCCATATACATATACAATACTGTGCATCATGCATTACAGTTGCCCAGTGTAGATACTCCAACAAAGACCAGGACAATCTTACCATCATTTGTACAAGGTATTGAGCAAGCACTAATTAATATCTAATAGAACTGTATTAGTAAGAATAATAGAACAAATGCAATGAGGATCAGGAAATACATAAATCATTTACAACTGAGGAGGAAAAAATATATATATATATAAACCAGCTTTCGCAATACATTTGATTAAAATAAACATCTGAGTAAGCAAGCATTACCTGTCTACTCGGTGCATCAGACATAGGCAACCCTAAGTCACAAAGAAATGGACAAAGGGCATGGCACAGTCATCATCACTTGCACAGGGTGGGAAGGGGGGTGTGGTTACAGGAGAGCAAGCCTGATACCAAAGTGAGTGTATGAGTGAGTAACCACTTTATCAGCAAGCATCCATTGTCAGGGCCAGTAATAACAGATTTATATCATTCAGTAGTGATGTTTATATACTTTTTTGTGTGCGTGCACACGCGCAGTGTGTGCGTACGTATGTGGTGTGTGTCTGCACGTGCGTGTGCCTGTGTGTGCCCACATGCATGTGCGGTGTGCGTGCATGCATGCTTGTGCAGTGTGTGCACGTGGTGTGCATGCATGTGCATGGTGTGTGCGCATGCATGGTGTGTGTGCGTGTGTGTGTGTGTGTGTGTGTGTGTGTGTGTGTGTGTGTATGTGTGTGTGTGTATGTGTGAGTGTGTGAGTGTGTGTGTGTGTGTGTGTGTGTGTGTGTGTGTGTGTGTGTGTGTGTGTGTGTGTGTGTGTGTGTGTGTGTGCAATCAAAGAACTTGTGCTAGCACTATACCTTGGCATTTTAGAGAGATGTGAGCCATACATGGTAGAGTTTTCAGTTCATTATTGTCACCTCTAGTAATGAGAACTACCTCTGCCATGAGTTACACTGCTAATTCCATGGCCCTGGATAGAAGTCTGGATGCTACCTGAAGATAGATATATTCAGTTACAGACACTGTACAATACAATGCATCTTTCATCCTGTCCAAGGAGTCACAAACATGGTTTGGATAGTCTCGCATGCCAGCGTTCACAACATGCAGTGCTCCAGCTATCTCTTCTGAGGTCCTGGTGGAACATGCCTGTGCATCCGTGATGGCCCTACAAATATGTTTGCATGGCACCTACTGACACACCAACATTAGATGGAGGGCAGACAGAAGGCCTCCTTAAAGGACCTCTAATAACAATCCTGTGTGGTACTTTACTCTCACAAGGGCTATGGGGAGACTCAGACAGCTATGCAACTGGAGAAACCTCACTACCCTGATTAACCATGTCACCCTCAACCTGTACTATCTCTGCAGTAGGCATGATAACTATGTCCAATCTCTGGGCAGGGGATGTGGGAGCCACAACATTAGTGTCAGGTGCACCCACTGCATCCCCAAACTGTGTCTCATCACTGCCATCATCGTCAGTGGCTACTTATATTCCAGCATTAGGCAGTAGGAGCCCAACAGTGCTGCTGGTAGGCTCACCTGTGATTACAAGTAATAAAACACAACATATAGAACAATAGAATTAAAAAGTCAACTTACTGATGATATGTAAAGCAGGTATACGTTAAGCAATAATAGATGCAAGTACAATTAAAATAGAAATTAAGATAGACATAAAAAAGCTTTCTATACAGTAACACTAATGAAAAGGTTATAGCCATACCATTTTCAGGTGGTCATGGAAACTTATTGACAGATATGCCTGGACTGACTAAATGGAGATGAAAGAGGGAAAAAAAGGATTATAATGCAAATGCCACAATAAACATAAATGTCAACTACATCTGCATATTACAAAATATCTTATACACATACATCTCTCTCCATTCTCTCTTAACTTTCCCTTCTCTCCCTTATCTTATAGCTCTCTATCTCACTCTCTCTCTTTCCACCTATCTCCTCTCTCACCCTATCTCTATATATAAAAGATAATTATTAACATGGCATACTTGTGGTTTCACCAGTAGACATGCGTTGGTCATCATCCATCTCAGCACCTACGTCAACCTCTACTCTAAAAATCCCTGATGAGCTGTCTGGATACCTTATGTTGGACAGGAACTCTTCCAACTCGGTCAGTGGTAGTTCAGTAGCAGGACCAAGACCAGTAGCCTTCCATTCCTGTGCTACAGCAGTGGTTCATTTTGGCTTTAGTGATCATGTCACTGGCCCAATGTCTGATTTGGCAATCATGTCCATGGACACTCAGAGTGTAGACATCATCTGTCACCTCCCACCAGATAATGTCACAAAATTACGTTAGCTCTGACTTTCTCTAGTATGTGTGAGCCGTGTTGATGGAGTGCCTGCACTACCTCATTCTAAGCATCTGAGAATGGCAGTTTATGTGCGCCAAATTTCATAAGAATCATGTCTCTGTATGTGATAACAAAGAACACAAACAAATGAAACAGAGTGAATGTCAACAAAAGAAACATGATGTATGCAGGCATCATTAATAGAAATTAATTTATGTCTCTCTATGACTATACACATGTAATAATTTATTTTATTTATTTATTTATTCAACATTTGTTAACTGGGTTTGTCCAACTGAGCCAGTGGCCTATTTTCAGAGGAGACCCGAGGAGAAAAGCTCCAATACATAGAAATACAGTATGATAAGCATAGCTGAAATACAGCACAAATCTTACAGGTCTTATGTACTAAATAAAACAAATAGCAAATGGAAACTATAGTACATAAAGCAAACAGAAAAAAATCAATACACAGCTATAATACAAGTACAGAGAAGACATTTTTTGAATATTTCAAACATATTTGTAAGTACAGCACAAATCTTAGAAGTCTTATGTACTACATAAAGCAAATAGCAAATAGAAAATATAGTACATAAAGCAAACAGAAAAAAATCAATACACAGCTATAATACAAGTACAGGGAAGACATTTAAAGGAGCAGTGACATATATACATATTTACATGTTATGTAGTGGTTAATCATTTGGATCTAAAGAGTAGTAAAACTGAAATGGTTGAGTGAGGTCACTGTGTAATACAATAATGGTAATGCATTAGTGAGAGAAGAATTAAGTAGGGATATGACAGAAGCAGGACTTTGAGTTAAATAGGAGTAGTAAGTTGCTTTCTGAAGTGACTAGGGTGGGGGATGGATCTTATGTCTAAGGGGAGTTTGTTCCAGGTTTGGGCTACAGAGCATTTATAGGTTCATAGGTTGATACTAGGCTATCATCCCTAGGGCCTATACAAGCCTAGCCATCACAATTCCCTGGATATTTCTTCCCACAATATTTTCTTCCCTGGACCCCTGTCTAGCAGGGCGACTGACATGATCCCTGGGGTGAATTTCCTATCTCCCATTCAATCATCAAGGTTCCTTTTGAAGAGGGCCAAGGAGGCACTCTGCTTGACATGTATGGGCAGTCTATTCCAGAGTATGGGAGTCTCTGGGTCAGGAACCTATCCCTCCAGCATGTTTTGTTCATTGTGATGACAAGGTTTAGATCCCTGGAGCGTGTGGCTCTGAGGGATTGGGATTTCTTTAAGTGGAGCATGTCCAACAGCTCAGGGTTTGACATGGCCTTGTATGTTAAGCAGAGATAGTCTCTGAGTAGACGATATGCCACAGAGTATAGCTGGAGTTTTTATAGAAGGTCAGCATATGGCATCTGCTTTAGGCCTGTGATTCTTTATTTATACAGCAATTTCCCAATGTTTTTGTTAGGTTTATAAATATTGAGAGATGCTGATTGGAAGTACGGAGGGGATGAGTGGGGGTGTAATATGATACAAGGGAGGAGAAAGAAGGGCAGGAAGATGGTTTATATAGTACTGAGTGTATGATTTGAAATTGTGATAATAGGAGTTGTTGGGGGAGTTCCAGCTATTGAAGAGAGTTGAGTGCAAGGCAGTAGTGGGAATTGTGTGGTGTGTTAGTGACAAATCTAGCTATTTTGTGGTATGTTTCTTGGAGTTTAGGCAAGACTGTAGATTGCAAGTTAGTAAGGATTGGAGCGGCATAGACAAGGGAGGGAAGAAAGAGAGCCTGAGCCAGGGAAAGTCCAGTGTTAGAGGCAAGACAAATTTGATTTTGGTATTGTAGACCAAGTTTTTAGTGTATTTTTAATACTTTGGAGGATATGCAAGTTAAATTTAAGTTCATTGTCTATGATGGTACCTAAGAGCTTAGTGTGGTGGTCAGGCTTAATGGTGGTTGTGTCAGAGGATGTGATGACAAAGACTGATTTGTGTTGAGAGAGAGAATGTGGGAAAAATAGCAAGAGTTTAGTTTTTTTGGATTTAAGATGAGATAATTATCAGAGACACTTTTCAATGGATAGGAAGGAGGCCTGGGTGAGAGCATGGAGGTCAGAGATATTATTAGAAATGGAGATGAGTGTAGAATCATTGGCATATTGAATAAGGGAGGATTGTTTGCAAGCGGTATGGAGATCATTGGTGAAAATATTGAACAGAAGGGGGCCCAGGATAGAACCCTGGGGTAAGCCAGATGTGATGGGTAGGAAGGAGGAGTAGAAAGAGAGCCACCTGACAGATTGTTGCCTATTGGTGAGGTAACTGGTAAACCCGCCAAAGGAAGGACCTGAGAGATTGAGATCAGCAAGTTTAGATAAAAGTATAGAGTGAGAAACAGTGTCAAAAGCTTTGGAGAGGTCAAGGAAAAGACAGGATACAAGTTGATTATTGTCTCTGGCTTCAGCTACAGTGTGTGTAAAAGATAAGAGTGCAGTGGAAGTGTTGTTTGGCCAGAAGCCATGTTGAGTGGGTCTCAGAAGGTTTTCCTGGAGGAGAAAATTGAGCAGCTGAGTATGAATGCATTTTTCAAGAATTTTGAGGCGAAAGTATGGCTATGGGTCTATAGTTAGATGGGTTGGTAGAATTCCCACCTTTATGTAAAGGGATGGTAAAGAAGGATTTCAAAATGTATGGTACTGTGGCTTCTTGAATGGATCTATTGATTAGCAGGGATACTGGGTAAGCTATGTATTCAGATGCTAGCTTGAGGAAGATAGGAGGAAGGTTATCTGTGGAGGGAGAGCAGGGCTTGAGCTTGAGGAGTGATTTAATGTAAGCAGTAGAAATGGGTTTAAGGAAGAAAAGGTTTTTGTTGTCTGGGTTTAAATAGGTGGGAGAGGGATAAGAGTTGTGGATAGTGTAAGTAACTTTTGGGATAGTATCAATGAAGTAATTGTTGAGAAGGGTGACAGTTTCTAGGAGTGTTGTTGGGGTAAGGGGAGGGAGTGGAAGGGCTACCAGGATGGTGTATTTTGTTAAGGGTGGACCAGAATTTTCATGGGTTGGATTTACTGTTGATTTGGGTAGAGATGTGGTAGGACTTTTTCTTTCTTGATTTGTTTCTTGGCAAGGTTCCTGAGTTCTTTGTAGGTTTGGAGCAAGGAAGGAGTTTTGGTTTTAGCCCAGGCTTTCCAGACACTATCTCGTCTGTGCATAAGAGATCAAGTGTCCATAGATAGCCAGGAGTCATAATTGCTTTTGACTCTAATTCTTCTGGTAGGGGCAAGGGAGTTGAGAATTTCAAGGAATATACTGTTAAATTTTAGTACGGCTTCATTGAGAAGGAGCTGCCGGAGAAAAGACCAGTCAGTACTAGATAGTGTAGTTTTAAATATGTTGGGCTTAAAGTTTGAAAGTTTATGGCAGTCTCTGTAAGAGTGTGGTGTGGGTAATTGGGGAGAGTGTCTTAGGATGAAGGTGGGAAGATGGTCACTTAAGGTGATAGGTAAGGTACAGGGCCTGTGACAGAGGTTAGGAGTGTTAGTGAGGATCCAGTCAAGTATAGGATAGGAGGGAGAGGTTTTGTGCATATGAGTAGGGAATGTAACATGCTGTGGAATCCGTGTAAGTTGATACTAAGTTATGGAAAGTCAGATGTTAGATTAGACCAGTCAATATTGGTATCTCCAAGGATAACAGTTTCATATGGTATATTGTGGGACAGCCAGGACAGGATTAGTTGAAGGGTTGGAATATTTTTACCTGGAGGAATATATACGGAGCCTATGGCAAATTTCTTGTGTGAGTTTGTGTGGCAGTTCAGGAGAAGTAGTTCAGCAGGGTGGAAATTGGGAATAGCAATAGTTACAGGTGAGGGATTGAGTTTGTCTGAGTAAAGGATGGCCACGCCACCACCTTTTTTTTTAGGCTTTCTGTTGGTACAGTAGATATTATAACCAGGTGGAAGTATTTCTTTGTTAGTGATATGGGGTTTGAGCCAGATTTAGGATAGAGTTAGAATGTGAGGGGAGGTATGGGCTGTCCAAATGTGGAGTTCAGTAACTTTGTTCAGGGTTCTGTGCTAGGCCTCTTACTGTTTGGAATTTATTTCTCTGAAGTCCAGGCAAACTTGGATGGCCTATGGCTGACCAAGTTCGCTGACAATTGCAAATTGGGACCAGTCATCCAGACTCCCAACTATGTTAATATACTGGAGACAGGGTAAATGCAAATAAATGATTGGTACCAAAGCCACAGATTAGAGCTAAATGCAAAATAAAAGATGCATTATTATTCCATTTGGGAAAGCTCACATCCCTGCTAATTACATTATAGACAGTACACCCTAAGTGTAGACCCAGTGGTACATGATCTTGGTATTAAGACTGATAGCAATCTGATCTTTGACCACCATGTATCCACAGTAATTAGGAAATTATTGTATGTGACACATCTTATTAGTAAAGGCATCATATCTAGATCTAAGGATATTATAATTCCATTATACTCATCTCTCATCAGAGCAGTAATTGAATACAATGTTCCTTTTTGCATGTACCTCACCAGTCATCTGCAACAATTGGAAAGACCAAAGAGGTTTCTCACCAAGAAATTGCAGGGTACACAAAACAAGTCTTCCATGGAAAGACTAAAAGCCCTGTCACTGTAGTCTCTCTCATACAGGTTGCTAAGTGGTGACCTGTGCCTGGCTTACAGAGCAGTCACTGACCCGGCCCTGATGGAAATACTACACATTTGTAAATCAAACTGCAGTAGGATCACTCACTCCAGGGATCTTAACCTAGCCACTGACATAAACAAGTTATGATGGAGAGATAGATACATCTCCCGGAGACTGATACTTCTGTAGAACAAGCTTCCAATTCATATGAAACAGAGTCCCTCCCTGTCCCTCTTCAAACACAAGCTAGATCAATGGATTGGTAACTCCAAGCTCACTCATGGGGTGGTGCCCATGTCCCTCCTGCACAGAGGAAGATGATATTAATTATCATAAACCATTACCTCTGCAAATTTCATTCACCTAACCACCAACAATTGGGGCAACTCAGGATAAGTATGGCTATGCATGTAAGGGTTCTAGGGCTGTTAGCCTAGTAACCTCTTATGAATCTATGAACCTATTAACAAAATATATGAATCACAATGTAGGATGTTAAACATGTTAACCATTATATACAAGCTTCTATTGATGTCAGGCATACATAACAAGCTTAAAACAGCTGTTGCACTGAAATGTAACCTTGTCATTTTGTAACATGTTCACATTCTTAGAGCAATGTTGCTATAAAGACAAGTAACATTATTTGAGTTTACTTAAAATAAATGGCTGCTATACATATTATAACAACGTCAATGGGTAAACTGCAAACATCATTCAATGCTATGTGAAATATTAACCATTAATGATGTTGTAAAAATCATTTTTAAATAAACATCACATACCTATACATAATTTGTATGGAAGTAACTTTTGGGATAGTATCAATGAAGTAATTGTTGAGAAAGGTGACAGTTTCTAGAGGAGTGTTGTTGGGGTAAGGGGAGGGAGTGGAAAGGCTACCAGGATGGCATATTTTGTTAAGGGTGGACCAGAATTTTCATGGGTTGGATTTACTGTTGATTTGGGTAGAGATGTGGTAGGACTTTTTCTTTCTTGATTTGTTTCTTGGCAAGGTTCCTGAGTTCTTTGTAGGTTTGGAGCAAGGAAGGAGTTTTGGTTTTAGCCCAGGCTTTCCAGACACTATCTCGTCTGTGCATAAGAGATCAAGTGTCCATAGATAGCCAAGAGTCATAATTGCTTTTGACTCTAATTTTTCTGGTAGGGGCAAGGGAGTTGAGAATTTCAAGGAATATATTGTTAAATTTTAGTATGGCTTCATTGAGAAGGAGCTGCCAGAGAAAGGACCAGTCAGTACTAGATAGTGTAGTTTTAAATATGTTGGGGTTAAAGTTTGAAAGTTTATGGCAGTCTCTGTAAGAGTGTGGTGTGGGTAATTGGGGAGAGTGTCTTAGGATGAAGGTGGGAAGATGGTCACTTAAGGTGATAGGTAAGGTACAGGGCCTGTGACAGAGGTTAGGAGTGTTAGTGAGGATCCAGTCAAGTATAGGATAGGAGGGAGAGGTTTTGTGCATATGAGTAGGGAATGTAACATGCTGTGGAATCCGTGTAAGTTGATACTAAGTAATGGAAAGTCAGATGTTAGATTAGACCAGTCAATATTGGCATCTCCAAGGATAACAGTTTCATATGGTATATTGTGGGACAGCCAGGACAGGATTAGTTGAAGGGTTGGAATATTTTTACCTGGAGGAATATATATGGAGCCTATGGCAAATTTCTTGTGTGAGTTTGTGTGGCAGTTCAGGAGAAGTAGTTCAGCAGGGTAGAAATTGGGAATAGCAATAGTTACAGGTGAGAGATTGAGTTTGTCTGAGTAAAGGATGGCCACCCCACCACCTTTTTTTTCAGGCTTTCTGTTGGTACAGTAGATATTATAACCAGGTGGAAGTATTTCTTTGTTAGTGATGTGGGGTTTGAGCCAGATTTCGGATAGAGTTAGAATGTGAGGGGAGGTATGGGCTGTCCAAACGTGGAGTTCAGTAACTTTGTTAACAAGGCTTTGGATATTTAAGGAGTAGATACTTAGGTTTTTAGGAGAGGAAATGTGAGTATTGGGGTGGTGTGGATGGTATGGTTGAAGGGGGAGGGGGATGTGGAGGGGCTACACCCAGGAGATACTGTGAAATCAGTGAAAAACAGTCTATGAAGTAGGTAAGTATGGTGACCAAGAACAGTGAGAGGATAGGAGGAGGAGATGGAAATGATTAGGGAGTCATTCAGGTATTGCTTGGGGGAAAAGAGATAGCAAAGCAGAATACAGAAAAACTAGGGTATGTAGATAATGTTAGGTGAAGAAGGAAGGTTAGGCAGAGAGAGTGAGGACAAAGATAGACAGGAGGACAGCAGCAGGGAAAAAGCTATAGGGTATAGAGTGCAGCAGAAAGCAGGGTGGGGAATAGCAGAGTAGAGTTAAGAAATGGTACAGTGATGTCTAAGCAGCTGCAAGTTGTGGAAGGGCAGTACTACAGTTAGTTAAATATCAGAAACATGAAACTATCAGGACATACTTAATATCTAGATTAAGGGTAGGTCAGATTACTTCAGGCAGGGTAAGGTCTGTGGGCTTGCTGTTGTGGATATTGTTAACCTGAAAAAGAGACAGAGAGAGAGAGAGAGAGAGAGAAAGAGAGAGAGATTAAGGTGCAGTGAGACAAGCAGTATGTGTGATAGCTGGAGAAGAGAGAGTGTGTGTGTGTGTGTGTTATGAAAAAAAGAGTGTAAGTATGTATGTTAGGGAAGAAATGTGGTGAATAAGGGTGTAGAGAGACATATAAACATTCAGGTGCAAATAACCTTGGAATACAAGAGGAATCAGTAACAACAATATTATTGATTTCTACAGTTGTTAAAACAATCAATAGACACAGTATGCAAGTAGATAACATCTATGTGCAGGTCTCACCCAAAAATACAAGTCAGTATTATCCAGCTGTAGCATCTACAACAGCTTTCGCACAGCAGTACAGGTAATAAAATCAGATAAAAAAACTAAGTAATATGGCATCTAAACATTGTAACAATAAGTAAACAAAGCTAAAATGACCCCCTGAAATGTGGTTTTGGACAAATTGTGTGATTACCGCATCAGCAAAGTAAAAATATACCAATAAAAAGGCAGAGGTAGACAACAAAAATAAGATTACAATAGGCAGATTAGAAGTGAACTAGCACTCTGATAGGTAGAAAGCTACAGGAAAAATACTGAGTGGAAAATATTCACGGTGGAAGCCTCAGTCAGACAACAAGTCGGGGAAAAAACATGGTTATGCAGAGCTATAGTCCGTGTCGCAAGGAAAGTCACCTGACCGTTCT
Organism: Protopterus annectens; assembly: GCF_019279795.1. NCBI lineage: Eukaryota > Metazoa > Chordata > Ceratodontiformes > Protopteridae > Protopterus > Protopterus annectens. Next base: position 1,788,855,734 of record NC_056735.1, on the reverse strand, counting down.
CACAAACTTTCTGCAGAGTTTAGCAACTTATACAAGTGTGAAGTAAAAAATGATATCTCATAACATACACTGATTAAGTGACCGTTACCTTTAATAAGCAGCAGTGAAATCTGGTAGTAACAGCAAAACTCCCAATCACACACAGTTTAACTGGTGCACATCACCAGGTCCGCGTACACATGCAAGGGGAAAGAGAGAGAAGATGGCACAGAGGAGGAAAGGGAGAAGTCTAAATGCTGCAAGGCATTATGGGCATGACTGCGGGAGTAAACTAGGGAAGCAGGAATTGGAGAAGAGATTTAACAGGGATACAGACAGCCGATAGACCATGAAAGGGGGGTAAGCAGGAGGAAAGTGGGCTAGAGTGTACATTAAGTGAGAAAACAGACAAGCAAGCAAAAATAACTACAGGGCAAGTGAGTCACTACACATAATTAGTGTAGACCTAGTAGGTAAAGACACCCAGGAGGTACTGTGGAATCACCGAGAAACAATCTACGAAGTATGGTGACCAAGAATAGCGGGAGGATAAGAGGAGGAGAGAGAATGTTTTAGAGAGTCATCCAGCTATTGCTCGGAGAAAAAGAGATAGCAAAGCTGAGTATAGAAAAACTAGTGTATGGAGATAATGTTAGGTGGAGAAGGAAGGTTAGGCAGAGAGAGTGAGAACAGAGATAGACAGGAGGACAACAGCAGAGAAAAAGCTATAGGGTGTAGAGTGCAGCAGAAAGCAGTGGTGGGGAATAGCAGAGAGAGTAGAGTCAAGGAGCGGTACAGTAATGTGCAAGCAGCTCTAAGCTTTGGAAGGGCAGTACTACAGTTAGTTAAATGTCAGAAACATGAAACTATTAGGACATACTTAATATCTAGATTAAGGGTGAAAAGCACTGCCAAAGGGACTGTAGATCAGATTGCTTCCAGGCAGAGTAAGGTCTGAGGGCTTGCTGTTGTGGATATCGTTAACCTGAAAAAGAGAGATAGAGGGAGAGATTAGGTTCAGGGAGACAACCAGTATGTGTTTTAGCTGGAGAAGAGAGTGTGTGTATGAGTGTGTGTGTGTGGGGGGGGGGGGGGTGGCCTATCTGTGAGAGTGAAAGAATGAATGAACAAGCTTGCTACTGTTAGCTGTGTGTAGCAGATGACTATTATTCTAGGGTGCAGGAAGGCCTCTGAATTATGAAAAAAGGAGTGTAAATATGTATGTTAGGGAAGAGATGTAGTGAATAAGGGTGTAGAGAGACATATGAACAGCAGTGACATTAACATTTAGATGCAAATATCCCTGGAATATAAGGGGAATCAGTAACAATATTATTGATTTCTATAGATGTTAAACAATCAATTAACACAGTATGCAAGTAGATAACATTTATGTGCAGATCTCACTAGAAATAATTGGCAGTATTATCCAGCTATAGCATCTATAACAGCTTTCATACAGCTGTACAAGCAATAAAATCAGGTGAAAAAACAAAGTAATATGGTGACAGCATCTAAACATCATAACAATAAATAAACATAGCTAAAATGACCCGCTGAAATGTGGTTATAGACAAATTGTGCGATTACCACATTGGCAAAGTAAAATTAACCAATAAAAAGGCAGAGGTAGACAACAAAAATAAGGTTACAGTAGGCAGACTATAAGTGAATTAGCACTCCAATAGGTACAAAGCTACAGGAAAAATATTGAATGGAAAATATTCACAGTGGGAGCCACAGTCAGACAACAAGTTAGGAAAAATAAGAAGTTATGTACTCACCATAACGTTCCATCTGAGTAGGTAGCTTCATTTGTCTGCAACCTGTGGGTCTTGGATCCGATATTGGATCCGAGCCGGCAACTTGTTTCATAGCTAATGGATCCGAGCTCCTAGCTCCTCCCCTCACCCATAATCCCCTGCCAACCCTCCATGAACTCAGATCGAGTTTGCCCCTCAATATGTACCCAAAAAGGGTATTCCAACTAACATAGATCCGCTGAAGGCTAGGGGGAAGGAGGGGGGGATGGTTGCAGACAAATGAAGCTACCTACTCAGATGGAAACGTTATGGTGAGTACATAACTTCTTAATCTGAAGTAGGGACTTAATTTGTCAGCAACCTGTGGGACAGAGTCCCCAGCAACCTGAATCTTGGGTGGCCATCATGGAAGGATATTGCGGAGCACCGCAGAGCCAAGGGATGCTCTCCCTCTAGAAATCACGTCCAGTTTGTAGTGGTTAATAAAGGTATGAGATGAGGCCCAAGTGGCTGCCGAACAAATATCATCCAATGGAACTCTAGATTTGAAGGCTGCAGAAGTAGAGATGGAACGAGTGGAATGTGCGCAAACTCCTTCAGGTGCGGGTCTCCCAGAGGCTTGGTACGCTAATAGGATACATTGTGAAATCCAGCGTGATAGAGATACTTTTGATATTGCTTTCCCCAAATTAAATTTGGCAAAGGAAATGAACAGCTGGTCGGATTGTCTATGACCAGCTGTTCTATGAGTATAAAAATGTAGCTGCCTATGAACATCTAATGAGTGCAGCTGGTACTCTCCTTTATTCTGATATTTAGGAAAGAAAACCGGTAAATTTATGGATTGATTTATATTGGTTTCTGATGCTATTTTGGGAAGGAAAGAGGGATTGATCCTGAGGTACACTCTGTCCGGATGAAAGATCAAATAAGGAGGCTTCACAGAAAGAGCTTGAAGCTCCGAAACTCTTTTCACAGAAGTAATGGCTACAAGGAATGCTGTTTTCCAGGACAAGTATTTGAGATCTACTGAAGCAGCAGGTTCAAAAGGTGGACCAGTCAGGGCTTGAAGAACTAGTGAAAGATCCCAAGGTGGTACGGCTTCTTTTATAGGGGGTCTAAGCAAAAAGGTACCCTTGAGAAAGGTTTTACACAACTTGGCCGACATCAAGGGCCCTGTGTCATGTCCCACATGGTAATGGGAGATGGCAGACAATTTCACTTTGACAGTTGAGCAACTAGCGCCTTCCTGAAAAAGTTCGGTTAGGAAGTCTAATATGGATGGAAGAGGAGCCGTAAATGGATCTAGATTATGATGCTCTGCCCAGATGGAGAAACGTTTCCATTTACTGTGGTACACTTTCCTGGTGGAGGGCTTATGCGCTGCCACAAGGATGGCTTTGACTGGTGAAGAGATACCGGGAGTCCTAACTAGCAGTGGAACTGGAGCAACCAAGCTGTCAGCTTCAGATTGTCCAGATTTGAGGTCAGTAAGTCCGACGGATGGGAGATTAGATCCGGACTGGGATCCAGAATCCAAGGGGGATTCACTAGGTGAGACCACAGGTAAGGGAACCAAATTTGCCGAGGCCAGAATGGGGCAATGAGGATCATCCTGCTCCCCAACCATGAGGCTTTCTGTAAGAGTTGCAGCATCAGGGGTAGAGGAGGATAGGCATAAAGTAGACCGGGTGGCCAAGCATGCACCAGAGCATCTCTTGGAGTTTCCCCTGGAGGGGGAATCAGAGCGAAAAAATTGCCGCATTTGGTGTTTGAGGGAGAGGCAAAAAGATCGCAGCAGGGTTGCCCCCATATTGCGAATATCTGCTTCACTACTAGTGGGTTGAGAGACCACTCGTACGGGGTAAGAAGGGTGCGACTGAGTTTGTCCGCTAGGATGTTGGCCCGCCCCGGAATGTGCGTTGCAATCAGAAAGCGGTTGGTGGAGATCGCCCATTCCCACACTCTCATGGCTTCGCGGCATAGAGGATAAGACCTGGTTCCCCCCTGTTTGTTGATGTACCAGACAACCGACATGTTGTCCGACTGAATTGCAATTGTTCCTACGGGGAGGAGATTCTGAAGTGCTTGCAACGCGTACAGCACCGCTCTCATCTCCAGAACGTTGATATGCAGGGAGGTCTCTGTATCATTCCCCGTGCCTTGGACCGTCCTGCCTGAATAATGCCCCCCCCCCCACCCGAGGTGGGAGGCTTCTGTGGTCACCATAGCGAGAGGGGGAGAGGTGCAGAAGGGTCGGCCCGTATGGAGGTCCGGAGCATGGAGCCACCATAATAGAGCCCTCCTGCAAGCCTTGCTAATAGCAATGGGGTGATGGAGAGGAAAAGACAGAAAGGACCATTGTACTAGAAGGGTCCATTGCAGTACCCGCATGTTCAGACGGGCACATGGAAGGAGTGTTATCGTTGCTGCCATGGAGCCCAGCACCCTCAGGACCAATTCCGCCAGTGGGGTCTCTGGAGGATAGCCCGCACATGAAGTTGCAAATTCCGTAGTCGTTCGGACGTTAGAAAGGCTCGTAGATCTCTGGTGTCTATTCTGGCTCCTATGAATTCTATGGCTTGTATCGGGGCCAGAAAGGATTTGTCAGCATTGATGGTGATGCCTAACTGTGGGGCTAGGCGGAAAAAGAAATCTCTGGCTGAGCAAAGTAGATGCCTTGTTGGGGCGGTCAGGAGCCAGTCGTCCAGGTACGGAAAGACCTGTATTCCCTGGAGTCTCAGGTGGGTCGCAATCACTGCTAATACCTTGGTGAACACCCTGGGGGCTGTGGTGAGGCCAGAGGGAAGGACCCTGAACTGGTAGTGACTGGCTCCCAGCCAGAAGCTTAGGAACCTCCTGGATTGTCTGTCCATTAGAATGTGGTAGTATGCATCCTTGAGTTCTATAGAGCACATCCAATCGTTCTCCCTTAGAAGGGGGAGAATAGATTGAAGAGTGACCATTGGGAATTTTTCCTTGGTTACCGACAGGTTCAAGCGGGACAGGTCTAGAATCGGTCTCGAGTCCCCCGTCTTTTTTGGCACCAAAAAGAACCTGGAGTAGAACCTTAATCGAAGCTGGTCTTGGGGGACGGGCTGGATGGCTCTTTTTCTTAGCAGCTGCTGAATTTCTGCGGCTGCAGCCTCCCTCTGATTGGGTGGTACATCGGGGAGGTTCTTGAATTTGGGGACATGAAGTAACTGGATTTTGTACCCTCTGGATATAATTCAAAGCACCCAGCGGTCTGTCGTGATGGACTCCCATGCCGCTAGGTGCTCCGAGAAGCACCCCCCGACTGCCTCCAGAGTGGAGCAGTTGGGCAACCCTTCAGGGCTGCTGTGTGGGCCGGTCAGAGAAAGGTTCTCTGGACCCAAAGTTTCTCGGAGCCCCTCTGCCCCTGGGGCGGCGTCCTCCCTGTCCTCCTCTGCCACGGAAGGACTGGTTGTCCAGAGCGGGTTGGGAATGTTGCGATTTCCGGAACCACATCTTCTTCTGACCCTTTTGGTTCTTCGAAAAGGACCGCTGGGGAGCAGAGAAGTGGACTCCGATGGCAGACAACGTCTTCCCGTCCTTCTCGTTCTGGACAAGTGTCTCGCGAACCGTTTTGCCAAACAGGGCAGAACCATCGAAAGGGGCGTTCGCAAAAGACACTTTAAAGGGCTCTGCAAAGTCACAATGACGGAGCCAGGCATGACGTCTCATGACTAGGCCCGCTCCGCTAGCCCTAGCGGCTCCCTTGGTGGCGTGGGACAATAGCCACATAGAGGTATTTGAAATGGATCTCAGAGTGGCCATTCGGGTGGAGTACAATTGTTTGTCCTCCGCCGACATGGACTCAGGGGGGGAGGCAGCGTATTCTTTGATAAGATCCCGCTGCATCCTGAAGACATGTGCCATATAGTTCAGAGACCTTACCGAGAAGGTCGGTGAACTAAAAACTCGCTTCCCTAAGCGGTCCATCGAGCGGGACTCCTTGCTCGGTGGATGGACTGAGGGGCTCTCCTGAGCTAGTTCCCTCTTCGTGGCTGCCGCCGTCAACATGGCATCTACGGGGGGACCCTTGCTCCAGTGTGACCGGTCTGAGGGGAGGCTTAGTATCCTGTCCGGGCATTTGGGTATTGGCTCCACGGTGTCCGGGTCCTTCCACGCCCTGGTGGTAATAAGGTCCACCAAGGGGTCGGCCGGAGGGGACACCCAAGAGGAAGATGGGCCTGCTTCGAATGCCTCCAGAAACACGGACTCGTCGGAGGAAGACTTGGGGGCAGACCACCCACCTCTGATCCTCAGCATCTCCATGATGTCTCCAAAGGAGACATCCTCAGGGGGTGATCTTGGGGAGCCTTCCCGTTCATCCAAGTCTGTGTCCTCAGTTAAGGACTCAGGGGAGTCCATGTGCCTTCTCTTGCACTTATGCTTGCGGGGCACTTCCTCGGGAGGGCTGTCCGAGGAGGTCTCGCCAGCAACATCCTGTTCCAATGGAACTACCTGGGACATTGAAGCAGGCTGCCCCTTAGGCCGGGTGATGGAAGCCTGGCCCAGCAAAGAGGGAGTGCAGGGTGGAGCTGAAACAAGGGCTGGGGGTCCGGATGCTCTCAACAGAGCCCTCTCCACTACATCGAAGGCCGAGGGGGAACCACTCTCTCTGGGCTCCGAGAGTCGGCTCCCACTCGGATCCGATGAAGGGATCGGAACCGGCGCCGAGACCATCGGATCTGAAGGACCAGTGCGCTCCAACCTGGACGGAGCCAAAGGCACACTGAATCCCTTGAATCCGAAGCTCGGGCCATGGCTCCGAGAGGTCGGATCCGACAGGCTCGAGGGCAGGGTCGGATCCGAAGTACCAAGTACTGTCGGCGCTGACCCACCCCCGGCTCCCACGCTGCTCGACTCCGAACACTCCGAACCTGGGTAGCGGGTCGGAGAAGGAGCAATTGGAGGGAAAAATGGTGTCGAGCTCCCCCCCGAAGGGGGGGGAGGCAAGAGCACTCCCATCTGCAGCTGGGCCTGGATGAATCTTCGCATCATCCGGTCCAAGTCTGCATCAGACATGCTGAACGTTGATCTCGAAGAGGCCACTGAGGCAGGCCTGGAATGCCGCCTCGATGACCTCGATGGAGATCGGGCCTCCTCCTCCTCGGGCCCTGGGGAGAAACAAGGAGATTGGAGCCGAGGAGGAGGAGACCTAGAAGCAGTGGAGGGAGAAGCCCACTTAGCTGGCGGGGCCGAAGCGGAGGCCTCGGCCCGCCGCTTGTGTTGCTTCTCCCTCCGTTTCTCCCTCCTAGCCTCCCTGTCCTCCAGCACTTTAGTGGGAGTTTGAGTCCCAGCCGAAGGAAGGGGGGCAGGAGTGGCAACAACCACAGCCTGTGGTAGTGCCACGGTAGCAGTGGAGGCCGGAGCCGAGTCCGGGGGCAAAAATCCCGCCAGGACCAGCTTCGACCTCCGCGCTTTCAGTGCCCTGGGGTTGAACGCTGCACAAATGGTACAGCCTGAGGTGAGGTGTTCAACCCCAAGGCACTGAACGCACTGAGTGTGGCCATCAGCCGGGGAGAGCTTATGGCCACACTTGGTACATTTAGAAAAAATGGCTTTTGGGGCCTCAGCCATACTTGAAAGAAAAAAGGTAGTGCTACACAAACACACAGGCCCCAAAAACACAACACGCACACACACTCACTAACGACCAGCGAAGGGAGGGAAAAAACTAAGTAAAAAAATTTAATTCTACAGAGAGCCTAACTCTTACACACTTTTTTTTTTAAAATAAGGTAGAGAAATTTGACAGAAAAAACAGACTTAACTGATGATTTTTTTTCTAGAGCTCAATGGAATCCAGCCATCCACAAGTGTGGCAAACTAGATCTGAGGTTATGGAGGGTTGGCAGGGGATTATGGGTGAGGGGAGGAGCTAGGAGCTCGGATCCATTAGCTATGAAACAAGTTGCCGGCTCGGATCCGATATCGGATCCAAGACCCACAGGTTGCTGACAAATGAAGTCCCTACTTCAGATACATGGTTATGCAAAGCATTAGTCTGTTTCGCAAGGAAAGTCGCCTGGGCGTCCTCACAAACTTTCTGCAGAGTTTAGCACCTTATACAAGTGTGAAGTAAAGAAATGATATCTCATAACATACACTGATTAAGTGACCCTTACCTTTAATAAGCAGCAGTGAAATCTGGTAGTAACAGCAAAACTCCCAATCACACACAGTTTAACTGGTGCACATCACCAGGTCCACGTACACATGCAGGGGGAAAGAGAAAAATGTTGGCACAGATGAGGCAAGGAGAAGTCTTAAATGACACAAGGCATTATGGGTAAGACTGCGAGAGTAAAATAAAGAAGTAAGAATCGGAGAGGAGATTAAGCAGGGATGCAGATAGCCGATAGACCATGAAAGGGGAATAAGTGGAAAGGAACATGCGGTAGAGTGCACAGTAAGTGAGAAAACAGACAAGCAAGCAAAAATAACTACAAGGAAAGTGAGTCGCTACACATAATTAGTGTAGATCTAGTAGGTAAAAACACCAGAGACACTGTGGAATCAGTGAAAAACAATCTACGAAGTAGGTAAGTATGGTGACTAAGAACAGTGAGAGAATAAAAGGAGGAGAGAGAAATGATTAAGGAGTCATTCAAGTATTGCTCAGGGAAAAAGAGATAGCAAAGCAGAGTACAGAAAAACTAGTGTATGGAGATAATGTTAGGTGGAGCAGGAAGGTTAGGCAGAGAAAGTGAGTGCAGAGATAGACAGGAGGACAGCAGCAGAGAAAAAGCTATAGGGTGTACAGTGCAGCAGAAAGCAGTGGTGGGGAATAGCAGAGCGAGTAGAGTTAAGGAGCAGTACAGTGATGTGCAAGCAGCTGCAAGCTATCTAAAGGCAGCACTACAGTTAGTTAAATGTCAGAAACATGATACTTTTAGGGCATACTTAATATCTAGATTAAGGGTGGAAAGCACCGCTGAAGGAACTGTAGGTCAGATTACTTCCAGGTAGGGTAAGGTCTGTGGGTTGTTGTTGTGGATATTGTTAACTTAATATCTAGATTAAAGGAGGAAAGCACCACCAAATGGACTGTGTGTCAGATTACTTCTAGGCAGGGTAAGGTATGTGGGCTTGCTGTTGTGGATACTGTTAACCTTTAATAAGCAGCGGTGAAATCTGGTAGTAATGGCAAAAATCCCAAACAGTTTAACTGTTGCACATCACCAGCTCCGCGTACACATGCAGGAGGAAAGAGAGAGAGAAAAAAGTTAAAGTTAAACAATTATTAAATTACCCCAACCCAGAAAATTTTTCTTTAATTAAAATCAATGACAAGAACATGTACATCTGTAATAGATAGCAAGTCTAAACAAGGAGTCTAAACAACAAACTACACTCCCTGGAAAACTGCACAGTTTGGAAGATGCTGACATCAATGAAGTCACAAAGACATGGTTCAAAGCTGTGGAAAGCATCCCAGCCATGCAAGAATAGTATGCCTTCCATACGTTTAGACCACAAACTGCGCATGGTTCCCCACCATGAAACAGGAAAATCATACCACATACCTTGACTTACTGGACTTGCCATATAGACCAACACCTTACTCATGGGTGATTTTAATTATCCTACCATCGACTGGGAATCATGCATGACCACAAACATGTTGGCTCAAAGGCTCCTGGACATTGTCAATACAAATGTTCTGGAACAGCTAGTCAGTGCACCCACAAGAGGCACAAATGTTGTAGAAATAATATTCACTAACATGGTTGAGCATTGCACCCTCATCCCCACACTGTGATGTCCTCCCAGGTAAAATCAGGCCATAAATCAGTCTTCTTCTATGTAAGTATAAGACCAGATACCCTATCAAGCTCAAAAATGCTTAAGAATTTTTCTAAGACAAATTACCTCATACTAAGTGATAGTATAAGAAGTTTCAAAGCCCCTTCAAATGCAGATAACATGGACTCCTATGCAGTTGTGTATATCAAAGCCCTGTATAACCAGTTAAATAATTTTACAGAATCGGCTGTACCTGACCAGATTAAACCAGGTCTTGCCAAAAAGCAAGCCACACTGGTAGGCCCCTGGTATAAACAAGCTATACAACAAGTGAAAGAAACTAATGTTCACAAACAAGAGGGAACTGACTCAGCAGAGGAAGAAATCCCTCTATAACTTAAACAAACAAATTAGAAATCTTGTCAAGTCCTCCAAAGCTAATTAAAAAGCAAATCTAGCCTCCCTAGCTAAGAATAATCACAAAGCATTCTTTACTTACATTCAGAATCTGAAAGGGAATACACAGTTATGTGCTGAACTGGTTGTGGATGACACCACCCATAATCAGCTGAAGGTAATAGCCAACCTGCTAGATGACAGATTTGGAGAAAACTTCACCCCCAAGTCCCCTCCAGTCATCCCCCTAAGTATACCTGCCACCATTCCTCAGCCTATTATCTGAAGAGAGCAGGTCAGCATCCCAGGTTGTCCTTTAAACAACTTAAAATATGACCTAGAAGACTCACTTGGATCCCTGTTTAGCCATAGCATGAGAACTAGTTATGTTCTGGTGGAATGGAATACAGCAACAGTAATCCCTCAGCACAAAGGGGGACCATGAACAGACAATGGGAATTATAGGCCCATAAGCTTGACTGGCCTCATCTGCAAGGCCAATGAAAAAATCATTATGAACTTTATTAACAAGGACATAGATAATCTCCAAAGTCTGTGACCCAATCCAGGTCAGATTCATTAAAGGTAGATCATGCCTATTAAACACGGTTGACTTCTTCAAGAAAGTCACCAAGGCCCTGGATAAGGGAAATACAGTATATGCCATCTATCTTGACCTATCCAATTCATTTGACACAATCCTCCACTCAGGAATTATACAAAAACTCTTCCAATTAGGAATTAACCCCTACATTACCAGATGGTAACTAAATGGCTCATTGACATAATACATACTGTCAAAGTGGGTGACTGCTCCTCTAGCAAAAGACCAGTCACCAGTGGTGTACCACAGGGTTATGTGCTAGGCCTCTTACTGTTTGGGATTTATTTCTCTGAAGTCCAGGCAAACTTGGATGGCCTATGGCTGACCAAGTTCGCTGACAATTGTACATTCGGACCAGTCATCGAGACTCCCAACTATGTTAATATACTGGAGACAGGGTAAATGCAAATAAATGATTGGTGCCAAAGCCACAGATTAAAGCTAAATGCAAAATAAAAGATGCATTATTATTCCATTTGGGAAAGCTGACATCCCTGCTAATTACATTATAGACAGTACACCCTAAGTGTAGACCCAGTGGTACATGATCTTGGTATTAAGACTGATAGCAATCTGATCTTTGACCACCATGTATCCACAGTAATTAGGAAATTATTGTATGTGACACATCTTATTAGTAAAGACATCATATCTAGATCTAAGGATGCTATAATTCCATTATACTCATCTCTCATCAGAGCAGTAATTGAATACAATGTTCCCTTTTGCATGTACCTCACCAGTCATCTGCAACAATTGGAAAGACCAAAGAGGTTTCTCACCAAGAAATTGTAGGGTACACATAACAAGTCTTCCATGGAAAGACTAAAAGCCCTGTCACTGTAGTCTCTCTCATACAGGTTGCTAAGTGGTGACCTGTGCCTGGCTTACAGAGCAGTCACTGACCCAGCCCTGATGGAAATACTACACATTTGTAAATCAAACTGCAGTAGGATCACTCACTCCAGGGATCTTAACCTAGCCACTGACATAAACAGGTTATGATGGAGAGATAGATACATCTCCCGGAGACTGATACTTCTGTAGAACAAGCTTCCAATTCATATGAAACAGAGTCCCTCCCTGTCCCTCTTCAAACACAAGCTAGATCAATGGATGGGTAACTCCAAGCTCACTCATGGGGTGGTGCCCATGTCCCTCCTGCACAGAGGAAGTTGATATTAATTATCATAAACCATTACCTCTGCAAATTTCATTCACATAACCACCAACAATTGGGGCAACTCAGGGTAAGTATGGCTATGCATGTAAGGGTTCTAGGGCTGTTAGCCTAGTAACCTCTTATGAATCTATGAACCTATTAACAAAATATATGAATCACAATGTAGGATGTTAAACATGTTAACCATTTTATACAAGCTTCTATTGATGTCAGGCATACATAACAAGCTTAAAACATCTGTTGCACTGAAATTTAACCTTGTCATTTTATAACATGTTCACATTCTTAGAGCAATGTTGCTATAAAGACAAGTAACATTATTTGAGTTTACTTAAAATAAATGGCTGCTATACATATTATAACAATGTCAATGGGTAAACTGCAAACATCATTCAATGCTATTTGAAATATTAACCATTAATGATGTTGTAAAAATCATTTGTAAATAAACATCACATACCTATACATAATTTGTATGGAAATACCCAACATTTTGCAATTACAGCAGTGAAACAGCAGACTTGAAGTCTGTGGATCCAAACCCCTATTATGATACAAGTGCCTTATCACAATGATGAGTTAAATGGTGCAGTGTAACCCCTATGAGCACCTTGACTATGCCTGTAATTTATCAAGTCATTATTTTTAATAAATCACTCAATCTGCATGAAGTGCTGGGCAGGTGAACATGATGTCAGGACTTACATGATAAGAAGCACATGCCCTAGAATGAGCATTGAGGAGTGATGCTTGCTAAGGGCTTGCAGGTGTGAATGATTAGTATTACTGCAGAAACAATTAAGAGTTTTAGACTCCTGCCACTTTGATGGACACTTACTGAGGGTGTGTAAGGGAGAACAGCATTACTAGTCAGGGATTACATTGACTACTTATTATACTTTTATTACTTAATGCTTAAAACCTAACTGTGCCTCTAAGTAAAAAGTTGTCTGTAATTCATATAAAGTACATAACAGTTAAATATGCAGACAGATATCAAAATAAACCCAAATGAGATTGCAGTCGTACTAGAAAAGCATAAAAAGGAGAATATTCAAAGGAAAGAAAATGCTTTAGTACTGAAAACACTTTTTACCATTGTGACATGAATTACTTACCTAAATGTTGCAAATACCCCGATCATCTACACATCTACTAATAAATTACAAAGGACAACTGTGAGAAAATGCTTATCTAGGTCCATTGATGTAAAGTGATACAATATCACAGCTTGGGTATATGCAATCTTCTTTCTTTTCTTTGTAATGTCTGTGTATGAGGCAAATACTGAAAATTATCACATAGATGTCATGTTAATACCATGGTTTCAATCATCATATCTAGAGATTGTGCTGTTTGTGTGAAAGTAGTGTTGTTTCATGGGCATATTTTCATGTTATAAGACAATAAATCTGAGAAATCACCACAAAGATATATTTTAAAATCCTTTTATTTATTTTTTTGGCTTCATCTTTTGCATGCCATTTGTAATTGTGCATTTTTGACTGTCAGCAGTTACTAGCAGTGAATGGCAGTTCACTTTCCAAGGGAAAAACTCAGGTTTTAATTTAGAATGTCATCAGTAGTACAAATGAAACTGGCATCAGTGTGCTGTCATCAGCACTCTGGATATTACTGAGTGAAGAATATGCACCTGTCAGCTACCTATCTCTGTAACACAAGCTGAAATTACATTAAATTGGGAGCATCAGCAGAGGTAATTGTGGGTTCACATCTAGACTGCTACGTTTACTTATGGGGTCAGATTAAGTATCAACACACATTTTTGTACACAAATGGAACATCTTAAATCTGTTTTACAAATACTAAATATGTTGCCTATAGTCCTTGTGAACTGCTGTTACAAGTATTTTAGTGTTGGAAACTCAACTGTTCTGATTAACAACAAAAATTTGATATGAACAATGGAAAATATGACAGTTGTAATGTATGAAAACAGAAAATCAGTAACATGAGGAATGTAGAAATATGTATAATACATGTTGGATTGCTTATCCATATCTCCCAAGTAGCAATCAAGACAATAATATATTTCCTTTAAAAAGTAAATCATTAGTAATTGTACAAGCTGTGACAAAAATGAGCCAGTGCAATCTGGTGTGTGTCCCCGTTCTTAATAATTGGCATTATATTTAGGCCTGATGATGTGTAACAGAAATACAAGTTATGATGTGGTAAGCAGATGTTAAAAATATGAATGTGCCAGGTGAATGCCATAAAAGCCGTGTTCATTGCTAGATATGGTTAACTGGTTTATTTTTTAATTATAGCATATATATATATATATATATATATATATATATATATATATATATATATATATATATATATATAGCTTCTGTGTTTGCACACCACTTGGCAGTGCACAACAACAGATTATGTCTGGAGGCAAAAACTGAAAATTTTAATTTGAGCTGCCTTCAGTAGCAGAAATGAGACTGGTCTGGTTGCATTACTGTCAACACTCTGGATAGTCCGGAGTGAAGAAAATGCACTTATCAATGACCTATCTCTGTGACACAAGGAAATTGCAGTGAATGTAGAGAAAAAGTTCATGTAGCACAGGGATTCAACGCATTCTATAGATACTTTTATTGGGTGGGCCAGAATAAATATTGTCACACAATTTTCTTTAGTAATGTAACATTAAATACAAATGTCAATTGCACACCTGAATTTGGCAACACGACCATCATTAATAATTACTACGTAATACAAATATGTGTGTAAACATAACAATTATGATACTTAATGTAAAATGCAATTGTATAATTATAAATGCATAATATGTATTTAAAATTAGCATGACTCATCATATGTAATAATGTGTGTAGGACAGTTTGCCATGTAAGCTAAGTATTGAATGTACCCAACATGTATTCTTCAGGTCATGCAGCTATATCTATATATATATATATATATATATATATATATATATATATATATATACAGATAGATATATAAAATAAATTTGCAACCACAAATTCTGCCTTTTACAAAGAACTCAAATACCATGAGAAGTTAAAGACATACACATACAGGCATCTCTTAAGTACATCTCCATTCAGTTTGAAATTTGTATACCTCAACTTACAACTTAAAAAAGGTAGTTATCCTATGGCATTGTCAGTTAATAAACAATAGTTGCCATTTTATCCTTCTTACCTTACATAGGTTTAATCCCCAAATATCAATCAACCTTTGTCTCTTTCAATCAATCAATCAATCAATCAATCAATCAATCTCTGTCTCTTTCAATCAGTTTTTGTAATGTGTATGTCGCAACAGCCCATTATGTCCCAATTCATAACATTTTTTCCCTCTAAACACTGATTATAAGAAACATTATAAAACATTTGTGGAACATGTATAAATAGGGTGAGCATCACATATGGCCAATTCACACAGTCATATCTTACACATTCACTGCTAAGACCTTTTTGTGTGTTCATTTACACAAATGCAGCTAGCAGGGTTATGTGTTATTGCACACAGGCTTTTACATGAGAGATCTGAATTAGACACCAATTCAGACACAGTTCTAGTTGTCCTTCAGTAGACATGGCAGGAGAAGGTGAGGATGTTTCTCCATTTAGACCCCAAAGCTTGTGTGAAGAGGAGTCCAGATTCTTTGTGGGACTTGTTGTCAAGCACTGCACCTGTGGGCTTCTGCAGGGGGACTATACCGGGTCTCAGTACAAGACTGAGGTTTGGAATGGCTTGGCAAAGACTTTCTCCAATGCAACTGGCATTCCACACAAACTGGAGATCAATGTGATCACCATTACAGTGGCATGAAGAGGCATAAGTGTGACATCCCAAGCTGATGGGAGGATACACTTAAAACTGAAAACACCCTGAGTTGTGTAAATATAGAGAACCATCACCAGTCAATTATATAGCATGGATTTGCCAGCCAATACATACATGTATTATGCTTTCATTTCTTTTCTTGTTTTTTTTTTTTTTTGTTTGTTTTTGTTTTTATTCTGTTCTGCACAGCTGCTGAAATAATTTCCCTGAACAGAGAGGTACACCTGGAGTGACTGGCCCATCTCAGAGAGGCACTGGATAATTTTGCATCAGGTATGACTTTAAGCCAGCTAAATCATACATTTCAGGGCATCAGTCCATATCAGTGTGAGTAACCCTGCCTAACCTTTATATCAAGCATACATGCCTGATCCAGTAGCTGCTGATGATTGCATTAGGTAAAGTGCATCAGCTTAGCTGTGTATGGGTTCAATTCCCACCAGCAGAAATTAGCTTTAATTGCAGGATAAAATGTATAAGCTAATTACTGCTATATTAAATTGCATTAAAATCATGCTTTTGTAGGTGGATTTATTTAATTAAAATATATTTCTCCAGCATAGCAGACTCAAATAATTGTTTACCTATTATTTACATACAATTGAGACTGGTGTATTTTATAACATATTAATGCATTTATATCACATCTGGATGTGGCAAAGGTGAACATAGATATATGTCATATTTGTTTATGTCTTAAAATAATAAAATGTGACATAGTATTGATGTTATTATATATGTGTTGTCTCCCCCAGCCCTAGCTCTCATTTGTTTGTGGAAACATTTATTCTGGAGCACAAATGACTATCAGGATAGGAAACTAGACCAACCACTGGAGTTCAATCTGCCATATCTCTACAGGTGGCTGTCATGGCACCACCACAGGCAACACAGAAACTCAGCACATCTGGGTCACAACCTGTTAGCTTTGCCTCCACAACTCCTGCACTACCTGCTCCAACTGTGTAAGGGAGCAATGGTACCCACTGGGAGTAGTACTGAAGGTTACCATTTTGTCATCCATCAGGTGCTGACTGGGCCGGTGGAGGACATCATTAGAGAGGGACCACAGTGCCTGAATCAACAATATAGAAAAGGTCCTGTGTTCAATTGCAAAATTAATGCCATATCCAGCATTGAACCAGGAGACTAAGACAGGAGACAGTGACCATACATCTCAACTGTCCAGATTTTCACAGAATATCCAGATTTTTGCCTCATATGTTTGATGTGTTCCTTATAAAATATGTGATTTTCTGGATTTTTGTGGCAAAATGAAGAGAGGGCAAAGTTCACCATGGTGGCCAAGTGGTTCCTTTCACAGGGAAAGGAATTCAGCAGTATGTGCATTTGGTGTAATGCTAGTTCGGAGGAATGCACTCAGGTAACTGACATTTGTTTAAACATTCTTTCATTTAAAGAATGTAGACCCACTGAAACAGGGCACAGATGTATATCCAGTGTCTCCTAGCTATCCCCAGTTATAGTGTCCCCCAACCATTTGTGTCCATCACCATACTTGTCTGTCTTGTATGTCCTGTATGTCTGTCTGCTACTTAATCTACCCTACCTCTACAAATAAATAAATACATAAATAACAAAAAATGGGGACCTGTCCCACAAAAAATAAATAAGTAAATAATTAATTACACCCCATGCAGAGATCTCCACTTCACCTATGTGTCTGTGTGGCACACTGGATTTGATCCAATTTGCCGTACAACATTATTCTGTTGTTGTCACCCAGCCCTGATGTGGTGACTCTCCATATTCATCAAATTCTGTTTACAAGTCTACATTTATCTTGTGAAGAAGTGAATAGTTATAGTGCTCTTCCTCCACCCTCATTCTTCTAGTCATTCCCCTGTGTCGTACCCAGTGATTACCCCCCCCCATTTTCACCTCTGTCTATTCAACCCCCTTTTCATACCTTTCATTTTTTTTTCCAAACACCTATATTAAAGGATCACTTGTGACATGGGCAAATTTCTATTCATATAAAAGCACTCACACTATAATTAACATAACAAACATTTTACTCCACATATATTGTTATACATCACATAACCTAAGCAATGTTACATAAATTATTCAATTCCTGTATTTTTTTTAAACAAGAAACACCTTTATTAAACCATTACCTTTTATCTGGTAAGAAAATAGAATCACACACAACACATATAGTCAGAAATGGCCCATAATAAAAGCCTTCACATTTTTCCCTCAATATTTGCACATAGTTTGGCATTGCATGCCAATGTCGATTGACTGTAAATGTCATTTCACATACTATGTCAAAAACTGCTGAGTTTTTGACATCACCCACATGAGTGTGAGCTTATCTTTTTGCAAATTTGCATAACCTTTCTATATTATAGAAATACAAACTGAAAGCACTATTGTGAGACATTAACAATAACATTTATTAGGCTGCTGGATGTCATGTACACCTTATGGGATATTACAACTGTCATTACAGTGATGAAGCCACATGCCTATAGTCTTCCTTGCTTTAATCTGTTGCCACTGTCCCATGAAGGAACTGATTTTTAAAGTTGTGAACAGAGATCTCATCTGATGTAGTGAGGTAATTCACATGAGGATATGCTTTTTATATTTTTGCACAGTATCAAGGGTTTGAATCCTGATGTATGTCAAAGTCTTCTGTAATTCTTTTTTTATATTACAATTATGTGTGTAGCTATTGACTAGACAAGTATGGCCTTTGGTCAACTGGTGCCCAAGGCAAAAGGGATCTGCAGCACCCCCCCACACACACACACACAACCAGATGCCCCCATCCTGATCTACCTAAAACATCCCGATTACTTTTTTATTCGTTGTTCTCATGGTTCATCTTACTCTTCAGTTTTTCCTGTATTGATTCAACACATTTTAAAGAAACCATTTCTTTACTACAAAAAATAAACAAATATCAGAAAAGTGTCCTGTCTAGATTGGTGCTCTAGGCGGCCACTTAGTTGGCCTATGCCTAAGGCTGGCTATGTGGCAAGATACGTCATTAACCCACCATTATCCTGCTTATGTCTTAATCATGCTTCTACTTTTCTACCCCTACATGCCCCCTATTGGAAACACTTTATTGTACAGAGTATGCCAAATTAATTATGAGGAAAAATTTAAGAGTAGCACAACACCAAGTAGGTCAGAAATGTAGTAGAAACAAAACTCTTTGTATAGATTTCTCCCTGTCTCCATCTGTCTCTCTCTCTCTCTCTCTCTCTGTTTCTCCCTTCTGTCTCATCACTTTTTACTCTTGATATTTATCAAGCTGCTGGATGTAATGTACACCTCGTGGGATTTTGAAGCTGTCATTACTGTGATGACACCTCAGGCCTCATACCTACATTCTCCTTTACTTCAATCTGCTGTCTGATTTTAACTTTGTTAAGTAAGGCTACCTATGTGATATGCTCAGACCTGTAAACTGCTTTTTGCATAGTGTTAAGGTTCGAATCCAGAACTATGTTAAAGTTTTATTGAATGTTTTTATATGACTGTTTTGTGTGTAAGTGTTGGCGACACGTTTTATTAACACACAATTATCCTACTTCTGTCTTAATCTGCTTGGTCCTTACTGGGAACACTTTATTGTACAGATGATAAAGTAAATATGACAAACCTGAGAGTAACACACACCACAAAGATGGACAGAAATGGCCCATAAAAAATGTTTTTCTGTGTCTCTATTCCTGCCTCTTAATCTCTCTGTCTCTCACCCTTCTATCTCTTCATTCTCTGTCTTTATTATTTATGTGATGACTGGCACTAAGCAGAATCTGTAACCCATGGCAAATGGCAGTGCAGGTTTTATATCAAAAATGCTGAGGTTTTCCCTTTGTCTATATTAGCCTGCTGCCCCTAGCGCTACTGTGCTTAGCCGTACTGTGCTATGGACAGACATAGCGCTAAGAGGAGATAGTCATTATCATGTGTTCAACAGACTGCAGACTTGAATGTACACCATATGGGATGTTGCAATCATAACTATTGTTATAAAGGGTCTATATTAAATCATCGAACACTTAGAAAAGTGAACGATGATTTATCGACCCCATGTAAGTGAAAGCTTGCAAACTCGAATACTTAGAATAGCATTTTTTTTCCAAGGGAAAAAAAAACATCACTGTTCCCAAAAAAAAAAAAAAAGCACTTAAAACATAACATAAAGTGGGGGGCTTCACCCCCCCACACCCCCGGCATGGGGGGCTGTGCCCCCCACACACCCCCTACTTTAATATACCAACTCCAAGATTGCACTACAGTGACGAAAATGACAAAGTAATGGATACAGCCAAGTGATTTCTTACCCAGAGAAAGAATTTGCTTATATGCCGCTTCGTCATTTTGCCTTTTTGTCTTTTCAAGTTTAACCAAGACGCATTCAAAAGAATGCGTCTTCGGTCATCTAATAGGAAACCGTTATAAAGTATGCTGCACACAAACATCTTTGCTTCATAGTGTCTCCATAGCCCAGGATTTCACCAGAATTAACATGCTTGGTCCCTTATGTGTTTCATAATCAGGTCCAAAATGTGCATACCTTCGCAGAAATAAGCACAAGACATTTGGTACAATCAAGGCTTTATGTGTTAATAAGCACAGTCCACTAGTCACATCTGAAAATATTGCTGCTATGCATATGTAAAGTGACAGGAGGAATTTAGCTGCACTTCAATGCATTTTCTGAAGTGTATTAATTCTAACACCTACATGTCTGTTATCATGTAGTGTCTGTATTATTCAGTGATGGCATACAAACACATACAGTTGCATAAGAAGCAGTACATCACGCCTCAAATACAGGACAGTCACCAGTTATGAGGGCTAAATATACACCTGTATTATCAGTATAATGTGTACTTTACTGCAATTGTCATGAACAAATGAGTAAATCATGACATGTAAAACATTAACATAACACACATCTTTTCTACATTTGATCAGAATCAGAACTGTTTACATGTCTGTACTCCTTATGTGCATGAAGGTTGGCATGAAGTATCATAGACTATTGCTAATTCCTGTTTTAAGGTCAAAAACTCAAAATGTAATTATGCATGTGTTAATACTTTGCAATTAATTGCACAGATGAACTTGACAGAGGTGTGCTACAGGGAGCAATTTTGGAAAAATATTAATGGAAGTCGCTTGCATAACTTCTGCATTTTGCAATGGATTGTTGTGCTGAATATATGTGGATTTTACTGCAATGTTGGATGAAGACACCATTAACCAAAGTTATGTCTGCACCATACCTCCCAACCATACCGAATTACTCAGTTTTTATTGAGTTTTGGGGTCCAAATAATGGGGTTCCACGTTTCCCGAGTGACACCCCTTCATTTCCAAATTATTTCCAGCTTTCCAGATTTTTTTTTTAATTTTTTTATTTTTTCACGCTTTTCTGAGCTGATGTCATCACATGTGCAATGACATCAGCTCCATTGGCCTACCAGCCTGTTGGAATTGAGCTCAAGGGCTCACGTGCACACATTTCCGGCTGTATTCATTGTTTGAATGGATGTGCATGCATTTCCGGCTGACTGTTGCTTTCAAATGGATCTGCAAGTGGGAAAGACAAGTAGAAACACTTGCAAGCTGCAGGAAGGAAAGATTTTTTATTATTATCTTATGGGTACTGCAGAGTTTGGCTTAAGTGGGAAGGAAAGGACTGTGAGCATGGGTACTACTACATGAACAGGAAGGACTGCTGCGAGACGTGAACAGATTAGGTATCTGACGTGAACGGATTGAACATATTTCAGGTAAGGACTGACATGAACAGATTGAGCATATTTCAAGTTAAGCCAGAAAAGTTAGTTTTGTTCCCATAGCCTCATATTATGGCCCAGTGTGCTTCATATTAAGAAAATACATGCAAAATACTCCAAAATTTGCCTCTGCAAATATATTAATAATTTTAAATGCTGCCCCTATGGCTGTACAATGCTTAAATTTGCAAGCCTAATTTTATGCATGAATCAATGTTGCAGACATTAGGTTAGACACTTGTAGGCAAAGCCTTGCGTCAGTAAGTGATAAAGTTTCAGAGTGATGCTCAGAAGAAAAAAATGAACTCTTCCAAATTTATATAATGTTCCTGCCAAGATCCTCAAGCATAATAATTTGATGCAAACATACTTTGCTTTTTACTCTGCTGATCTCTTACATATTTAGGGATTTCACATATATCATGCTGTTTTGCTCTTCTCAGTTCTCATAGTGACTAACAAACCATACCTTATAGATCTGTCAGTCTACCTATTACAAATACATCCAGGCAATGTCTTATTTTGGAAATATTATACTAATGGTGGATACTATTTCTCCAGAAATACTATCAAATTCTAAAATATGCACTCATTTCTGGTAAAACCAATACAATTCCTAGAATTAGTCATTTAGGCTGAGTCACTAAATCAACAAAACATTAATATATTCTACCAAATTTCCTTTATTTAATATTCTGTATATAAAATCTGCATTTAATCTATTTCTGCACACACAATAGTCTGCTTTTGATTTATTTTTTACTTTTCTTGACTGGGTTTGTCCCACTAGGCTAGTTACATCTTTTCAGGGGCAATAGGGTGGTTGTAACATGGAAGGAAAGAAGAGTGTGCAGGATGTTGGTGATCATTATGAAGACCTTACTTCACCTACTGGTGTACCAATTATTTGATTATCAGATGGTGGCTTATCTGATTAAAAACCTGAATCATTCTTGAATGAAAATGAATTGTTGATGCTAATAAGGAGTCTTGAAGTCAAGTCATGGACAAATTAGAAAAGCACAGGAAGGACTTAATGATGAGCTTTTGTCAGATGCCTTTAAGATTCCAGCAAGTACTGAAACGTCCACTTGGTTTAGAATCATCTCAACCTATGCCTGCTGTGTATGTAATAACTTCTTGCATGTATACTGTTGTGGTTTCCTATATAAATACTGGTGCTTTATTTGGAATGGCTGCATGAGGACTCTGATGCCATATTTTGGTTGTCTGTTCTTCAGTTTGCGTTTGAAAGTTGGTATCCCACAATTGATCAGAGTGGGTG
>NC_056735.1:1788810619-1788828119 GCF_019279795.1 Protopterus annectens | reverse complement strand
ATTTTTATAAAAACATACAACTCCTTTTTGTGTGACAGGTAAAAATAAAGCTATTTTGTCCTGTGATCTCACAGCTCCTGTATCGAAAAGTAAATTCTCCCAAGTTTCATTTATCCCCAAAGGGACAGCGGACATTATCAGTCCTCCATATGCTGTTGGTATAGCTGTACAAACCCAGCAATTTGAAATGTTCATAGTCTCTGCATATACACGTTTCATGGCTAGGTATGTGTTAAAATTTGGATGCCAGTCTATAGATGTTTCATCACGCCTTCCCACTTTCACTTGTGTGGTTGTGTGTAGGATAAACCACAACAAGAGGAAAATTGTCACAATTACAGTCAATAAATGTACACTCAACAAAATGATTATGCAACATCTCTGGGGTTGTTCTAAATTTCTATTCACTTTGTTTTTGGCCATCTTGGTCTGGTTGTGTATCAGTCACAAAGTTTTTATCAAGTTGAAAGTTCTTTACCGGTTTACAATGTGTCAAATGAACCCAGGACGTCCTCTCGGCCACTCTAACTGCAGTAGGATTTGCCAACAGAACCTGGTATGGTCCCTCCCACTTTGGACTCGCCCAATTCTTCCTTTTCATCACTTTCAGCCATACCCACGACCCCAGGGCCAAGACTGCTTCCACCGGTCTGGTCTGTTCCTTATCTGAAAAAGAGTTAAACTGCAAAACAGATTTATTTGTTAACAGTTTCCTCATATAACTAGCTAATGAACTGTCAGACTCTTGCTCTGCAGGCATGCGAGCTTTCCACTGAGGCACATAATATGCTCTCCCAAAAACCATTTCAAAGGGAGTCAAACCCTTTACATTTGGAACCGTTCTCATACTCAGCAGTGCTAAAGGCAGACAGTATATCCAATTCTTTTGGGTCTCCTCAACTAGCTTCCTAAGTTTACTTTTTAGGGTACCATTGTACCTTTCCACCAGTCCTGCTGACTGTGGGTGGTAGGCACAATGGTTCTTTAAGGAGATACCAAAAGATCTCCCAAGTTGGGGGATTGTCTGGTTTACGAAATGTGTGCCGTTGTCACTATAAATCCTTTCCGGAATGCCAAATCTAGGGATTACTTCTTTTATCAGGGCTTTCGCCACTGTTGCTGCATCCGGGTTTTTGGTTGGAAAAGCTTCTACCCATTTAGAAAACATGTCTACAATAACTAAACAAAACTTTTTCCCTTCACATTTGTTCAATTCTATGAAATCCATACAAATAGTATGGAATGGATACGGTGGTATAGGAAAACTTCCTTGCTTGGTTTTAAATGCTCCTTGTGCATGGTGCTTGTTACAAGTATGACAAGCAGCACAAAATTTTTTTGTGTAGTTTGTGTATCCATATGTTTGGAATATTCGATTTACTAACTGTACCATCCCCCCTGTTGAGACATGGCACTGTCCATGGCTCAACAAAGCTGCATACCTAAATAAATTAGACGGCAATATCGGTTTTCTTTCTTTGGAAATGTACAGTCCATTCTCAAGAATTGCACCTCGTTTTACCCATTTTTGTTTTTCTGCTTTTGTAGTAAGCATCTGCATTGTTTTTAACATGTCTAAATCTAAAATCTCAGAGGGTTGTAATTCCTCATTTAAAAGTAAAGTTTCTGAGTCTGAGGCTGCTTGCTTTGCAGCTGCATCAGCTCGTGCATTGCCTTTTGAAATCTTATCCTGCTGTTTCGTATGAGCTACACATTTACAAATAGCTACTTTGGTAGGTAACTGAATAGATTCTAATAACTCCAAAATAAATTGCGCATGATTAATAGGTTTGCCACTAGATGTTATCATTCCTCTGTTTTTCCATTGTTGTACAAATACACGTACTGTAGAAAAAGCATACTGACTATCAGTATATATGTTCACACACTTGTTTTTTGCTAAAGTACATGCCCTCGTCAAAGCTATCAATTCTGCTGCTTGTGCAGATAAGTTGTGTGGTAAGGATTGAGCTTCTAAAATTTCAGTGTCTGTAACTACTGCATACCCTACCAGATTCTTCCCTGTAGGACCCCTTCTGCATGAGCCGTCCATGTAATATGTCACCTTGGCATTATCCAAGGGCATATCTGTGAGATCCTGTCTAGGTAAAGCTAACTGTTCAATTTCCTGCAGGCAGCTGTGTGGTGTGCCATCCGCAGGAGTTGGGAGTAATGTTGATGGATTTAATGTCGTACATCGTTCAATTGTCATATGAGGTTGGCTCAGCAGTATAGTCATACACGAAAGATGTCTAGCAGGGGAAAGGTATGCCACTTTTTCTTGCAGTAAAATTATTGCAACTGCATGAGGCACTCTCAGTGTGAGAGGGTGGAATAACACCACTGAGGCCGAAGCCTGTACTGCCATTGCAGCTGCAACTACTGCTTGTACACAGTGAGGCAAAGATCGCGCCACTGAGTCTAACTGTGATGAATAATAGGCTATGGGGCGTTGCTTATCCCCATGTTGTTGCATCAATACTGACGTCATATATCCTTGTTTGCAATCTACGGTCTGAAAAAAACGTTTGTGATAATTTGGAAGTCCTAAAACTAATGAAGAAGCTATCAACTGCTTCAACCTGCAGAAAGCCGTTTCTGCTTCGGGTGTCCATTGTAAGATATCTTGTGCTGCCATTGGTGTCTTATATATCAAGTCAGTCAGTGGAGCAGATTCCAAAGCATAATTTGGTATCCAGCTCCGACAAAAATTAGTTGTACCCAAGAAAGACATCATTTCCTTCTTGGTTGCTGGTTTAGGTGCTTGCAAAATTGCTGTTTTTCTTTCCTCATCTAGTATTCTGCCTTCATTGGATATTACATATCCCAAGTATCTAACTTGTTTTCTCCAAAGTTGTAACTTACTTTTGTTTACTTTGTGTCCTTGTGTTGCTAAAAATTTCAATAATGCTACAGTATCCTCCCTGCACTGTTGCTGGATGGGGGCTGCTAGCAAGATGTCATCTACGTAAAGTAGAATTTGACTACCTCCCGGTGGGGTAAACCCTGCCAGGTTGCTAGCTATTTCGTGTGCAAATATTGTTGGGCTCTCACAATATCCCTGTGGTAGTCGAGTATACGTATACCTTTTACCCTGAAATGTAAATGCAAACCAATATTGACTATCAGGATGTATAGGTATTGAAAAGAAAGCATTGCTAATATCTACCACAGAGAAATACTTCTGTTGCGGTTCTAAATCGTTTAACAAAGTATGTGGGTCTGGCACCGTAGGTGCTCTAGGTATTACTGCATTATTTACAGCTTGTAAATCTTGTACCATCCGCCATTCCCGTTTGCTTTTTAACAGGAAATAGGGTGTATTACATGGTGAATCAGGAGATTCTACCAGTACTCCTTCTTTGAGTAATGCTGCTATTATAGGCTTAATTCCTATTTCTGCATCCTTTCTCAAAGGGTATTGTCTTTTCTGTGGTCTAAAAGCTGACTTTGGGGTTATTGTAACTGGTCCTGCTGTTCGAATAAGTCCTACATCTGACTTGCCTGTTGACCAAAGAGTTGTTGGAATTTCACATACGGCCTTTTCTTCTTCTTCTAATAAGAACGCTAATCAGCTGTCCTCGCTAGATTGCAAGTGTACAGCTGGATGTGTCTGTGTCAACCAATTCAGTTTTTGTTTTTGTATCCCTTGTTCTGATAGTTCTAAATCAGTCTGTTTCTCCCATCTTGTTACTTTTTCTCCTAAGTCTGCCCATTTGACACTTTTGTTCTTTGTCAAGCTGACATGTGGTAACCGATTTGATCTATACAATGCAAGGAATTCTTGAAGTAACGAACAGCTAACTACACCGTTCCCCTCAGTATCCCAGTACAAAGTACGCAAAACCAATCTAGTTGCACGATTTCTAAACAATTCTTGCTCATACTCTCTATCAGGTCCTGGTGTAGTACAGTAGTATAGAGTACAGTGTAACAAATGCTGTCGATCAATGTCGAGGGAGGGGGCTTTACTGATGGCTATGTTCATCAGTTCCTCGGTTATTGCCCCTGGACCAGTCGTGACTAGGCCCTGGCTGTACCAGTAAAAAGTTTCACCCTCCGATCGCACCACAAAGGTATCCATTTGTCTCTGTGCCTCCATACCTTGTACAGTTGGAACTACTGCTATGCCAAATATCTGCATAAGGTCTCTGCTCAATAGGTTTACTGGACACTTTGCAGAAACAACAATTTTACTTCTCTGGGTCATACCTGAAACAGGGTCAGTTATTGCTATATCATGGGAAAGTGGTTCCCTATATAGCTGTCCGCTTGCTGCTTTCACTAATATATAATCAGGTGATTCAGAATGTTCTGGTAACTTGGAGGGGTGTATCAAAGTCCGTGACGCTCCTGAGTCACACAGGAATTTGACTTCCCTTCCCTCCACCAGAAGTGTAACTTCCGGTTTCGTATCTGCTAAGTAGAGCTCTAAACTCAATAATGCTAAGTCCAAAATTTCACTTTCTTCATCCTCCATATCTTCTTGCACTTTCTCTACTCCTTCTATCACATTTACATTTGTTTTTTGTTTATTAACTTTTCCTGATGATTTCTGACTTTCACATGATGTATCTTCACTATCATATAATCAGTCCTCATCTCCCTTATCTTCTGTAATTACCTTTTTGTTTTGCCTACAGTCCCTTGCTAGATGTCCCTTTTTCCCGCACTTGAAGCACTCACCTCTCTTTTTCCTCTCTTCAAAATCTTCTGATCATTTGTCAGACTGTTTGTTCCCCTGGGTATTTTTCTTGCCCTTTTTACCTGACTGTAATACAAATACTTCAGCTCCGTCTTCAGCAGTGAAGACTCGCGCCTTCTTTTTCTTTTTACTATTAAAATGCCTTTCAGCATGTCTAGCGTATTCAAGTAAGGCTTGTGGCCTCCCTGTTCGATGGTCTATCATATGCTTCGTAATGAATCTACTAATAGGTGCAATGCAACCTTTCAAAAATGCATTTTTTAATTGTTGTTCATACGGGGAATCATTCGTTTGGTTCTCAGGAACCGACATACCGCTATGATTATTAAAACATTCTAATAATCTAGCATAATACCCATCTATCGTCTCATTTTCCTGTTGTATGCATTGATTAATGCAAGTCCAGTCTGCTCTAGGTTTCCATTTCTCAGAGATTCGGTCTGTTAGACCTTTCACTCTGTTGTCTAACTCTGCGTCACTATGTGGGAGTGGTCTAAGCTCTGCATTACGAGGATTCCAGGTGCCACAAATCATGTGCCAATCTGGACCTATAATTTGTCTTACTACTTTTTCTACTTCTTCCCCATTCAAGTGGTAACTCAACCTCATGCCTTGTAAATCTTCTAAAAATTTCGTAAAATTAACTTTCGGATGGGGGATTCCCTCAGTAGCCTTCCGGATATCTTCCGGTGTCCATGGTCTATATACTAAGAGTGTTGGGTCCTGCCCTTCCTGTCCTGCCTGAGGATTTGGAACTTCTATAAGTGGGCATATTTCTTCCTCACTCTCATCCTGTAGATTTCTCTCTATTTGATATAATTCTGTGTCCCTATGTGTTTTACGTGTTCAGGACCTAGTTTCAATAGGATCTCTAACAAATGGTTGCGGTCTTGCTGAAACTTCAGGATAACGCGGAGGCGGACCAGCCTGTCCACTCGCTTCATATCCTGAAAAGGGTAAGGGAGGGGGCAAGGGAGGAGGAGCTGTTGCTTTTACCAAGTTATTATCCTCTTTGTCAAAAATAATGTTTTTGAATTTTTAAGCTTCTGTTCTCTACGATTTGCTTCCTCAATCCACCTGTGTGCTTGAGGTATACCTAATTGGCGTTGCTTTTTTGACTGACCTCCCGCATCAGATTTAAGCTGTTTAAGGAGTTTCACTAGTGAAGTTTTATCTAGTTTACCATCAAATTCATATTTACTAACCCATTTCGTATAATACCTAACGTTATCAGAACATTGTAATTGCATGTATTTCGCGTCTTTCGGTTAGGGGCAGATCTCGTGATTTTTTAGTGCACTGATTACTCATGTCAAAGAAAATGTTACGTAACCCGTTTTTATCACGTGATATCAAGTTCTCAGTTCCTGTTCACTGTTTATCTAGAATAACTGCCTACCTTATTCTGTTACCCTGATCTATGACCAAATATACAGTACTTCCTTTTGTCCCTGATCTGCAAAACAAATCTTGACAACAATATACTGTAACCTAGTCCCTGATCTAAAACAGAAAAAAGGCAAATTCTTCCTACCTGAGCCTCTGGTATTGAGAAAGTCCAAGTTCCGCTTTTCGGCCACAGATCAGAAAGTGGCCAGCCTCTTTACACGACAATTCAGTCGGAGGTCTTTTCACTCAATAAGAACCATTTCGGTAACTTCTCCTGCGCAGTATTCGACCACCGATACGCTCTGATCTGCGGCTTACCAAGGGAATTCCGTCTGTGAAGGACCAAACTGTTAAATAAAATAAGATTTCAATACACAGAAGGTTCAGGTTAAAAAGTTTACTAGTGTACACCAGGAGGCAAAAAATGTACAATTACAGAATTTTGTCTGACATGAAACAGGAAGCACACAATTTTATATAGGTTTAACATTTAAGCTATGCCCACCTTTCTGACGTGATATGTCACAGGGCATCTACATCACTTTTAGCTTACAGTCTTCTATTCATAAAGCTGTTGATGCTGCATATTTAAAAAAAACTTTTCCTCTAGATACAATACGGCCTTGCTATCCAGCTGGTCAGACATAATGTCTTTCTGTAAAGTTACTTCTTCAAGGTTTCATATCAGTTTGAATACAATAGCAGCTTCAGTCTTTTAATAATCTTCTTTGTTCTCTGTTACACTTTCCTACCAGCTGAGTGCTTATCTCAATAACACATATACAAGGCCAAATCATTCCAACAGGAAAGAGCAGAAGATTTCATTATTTCACACATTTAATTTCCTGTCCCAGCAGATAATCACTTGTGAAAAGCATAAACATTAAAACTTGCTAAGCTAGCATTCTGCCAGGGTCAAAGATCAGCTTTGCTTCAAGCCACACTGCAGTTTCAAAACTACTTACATTTACACATGAATTAATCCTTACTATTATATGATTAATAGAATAAAATGCATTATATACTACTTTGCTTTTAAACTAGCATTTCTCATATATTCAAATACACATTTTTCTAACACTGTACCTACTATCATGCAATATTTGTAACACTCTTTTAACCAGTTTACAGGCACACATATGCCTTGCAACAATAAGATGATGTGATGCCTTCAAGTGCACACTATCTCAAAACTGTAGTAAGACTTCTTTTATGGTGCTTGCAGTCTGCACAACATGTAGCTTTTGTGGTCACATAGTTAGGTGTTCAAAACCCGCAGTGACTGAATAGAATCAGTGTGTGTCAGTATGGTGTTCAAAACCCGCAGTGACCGAATAGAATCAGTGTGTGTCAGTATTCTGCTCTGCATGAATTATATCCACCACAATTGTAATGTGTACTATTACAGGGGTAGAGAGCTCACCCATTACTTTGACCTCAAACAACTGCTTTGCAGCACAGTGATGATTTCAAATATGTTCTGTGTCACAGCTGCAGCAAGATATCACCTATGGTGTGTAGTTAATATACAGTTCTGAAGCTTGTGGATTTACATAGGTGGCTGTTCAATTCCAGCAAAGGGCAATGTTATGTGAGTGCACTGGTGTGACACATACAACACTGTATCAAGTTATTTCTAAGCTATTTTATGCTATGCTATATAGACTTGTATAGCATATGTACACAGACCTTGGATCTGGGACTGTATGTGGCAAAACTGAGGAAGGATAAGAGTGGCTTGTCCAACCAAGAGTGCTACTGGACTGTCCACAGTTGTGTGAACAGTAACATAGCTACATCCCTTTCATCCCTCAGACAAATTTGTTTTGCAAAAATTAACATCAAATTTCCTTTCTTATTTCACACCCTGAAGTATGTTATTTGTGATAACGTCCATTACCATATCCTGCAGCAGACAATGCACAGCCCTGCAGAGTGTGTAGTGTGATTGATGGGGATTGGAATCTGGTAAGATCTGGCTGGCAGACAATTGTGACACACAGGAGTGGCTTAGGCAAAGAATGTAGATATTACACATTTAGAGGGCCCCTGTTAGGGGAACCAGGAGAGTGATGTAATCCCTTCAAGTATGTTCATCATGACACGTCACATATGCCTCTTTCTGTGGTCTCAATGGTTGATACACATCTCTCTGTGATCTTTCCTCAACATACATTCAAGTCTGCCAAGATGTAAAAGTTGAGCATGACTGTGAATACTCACAGATATTATTTATTTCCCCAGTAATAATAATCTATATTACATAACTTGATAAAAACATTTATATATACATTAAATTATTTAATTCACACTATAAGGCTTTATAGGCGATGAGAGTGTATACACCATTTAATAATGTGTACCATGCTGCAGATTCATCACAGAGTGTGCATGGGCCTTGTCTTATGACACTTTCTTGTATTTTTGTGTTGGATAGTTAATGCTATTCTAGTCTTTGCTTTACTTCCTTATAAGCATGCCCAGTATAATGATACAATAGATGCTGTTTAGCATAAAGCACATAAAGTCATCAATGCTGTGAGATAGTTTTTTTTTCATGTGTTCTTCTTTGTCAAACCGTAACAGAATTAGCCTGTGGATGGTTGGCTTTGCCAGTGTCATCGCAATGGAGCTATTGGCCTACAAATGGAGGATAACAACATTTGTTACAGGCTAGTGTACAGTTCATGTATCTGCAATATAAACCATCAACAGATCAATTTGTGACACACTTTAATACTTCAGCTGAGTGTATGCATGTTACTATAGTGTCATACATGTATTAGCAAAAATTTTTTTAGCAAGGATCACTTGAAGGCTGATGATCATTTAAGATATACTGCATTCACCTTGGTAATTTCATAAAATATTGAAGTCAACATATATGAACTGGCACTTGGACATATGTCAAATCACTGATTACAGTAACACAAATGCACCATATTCAAATAAATACAAAACATAATTGTAACCTGACATTTGCTATATTTGCCCAGTGGTTGATATGTTAATAACATAATGATGGCATGGAATTTTATTTTGCTCAAGTATTCTCTGGGATGCCTTGCCATTGGTGTTATGCACATAAATACATCCTATGCATATTGATATACATAATGAAATTTAGAAACACATAACCCATTTGTCAGGGGACTGACTACACTTGAGTTGTACCTTGATTTATGGGCATGTTTGCAAATGCCACATGACTATGACTCATTTTACATGTACGTGTGTCATTTTTAATATAGTTAGACAACTGTCCTATATATCCCTCTTGGCGACAATACAGCTATACTGGAAAATATCCTACATTGGATATCTGTAACATTTCCACAAGAAAAAAATATTACTAGGTGATGTGAATGTCATTTGGTTGGACATAAACTTTAACTCCATTACATCAAGCATGAACATGGTTTTACACAACTAATTAATAGTCCCACACATTATAGCAAGACATCAAGTTCTCTAATAGACTGGATCCTGGTATCAGACCCTAGCAAATACTCCATTAGAGGTACAATGTCACACTGTCAGTGATCATCTCCCAATCTATATGACTAGACATTTCAGACATCCAGTTAAACAGCATATTTATGACAGCATGCAACCTTTCCAAGTTTAACCCAGAAATATTCATTACTACACTATCATCTATTAGCTGGAACGTCCTAATAATCCTCACCTTAGACGGGGTTGTAATTGAATTCAGTACAACTTTTCTAAATATCGTAAGTAGCCTTGCAACTCATAAAAGGAAGAGACTGAAAACAAATAATGCAAATTGGCTATCCAAAAAGACTAGAATACTAATGCAGGATAGAGAAAAAACATGGAAAGAACGGCGAAAATATAAAACACCTCAATATCTTCAAGTCTTCAGAATGCTTCAAAATTGCACTAAAAAGCAAATAAATGAAGACAAAAATGATGCTATAATAACTTTC
Organism: Protopterus annectens; assembly: GCF_019279795.1. Classification (NCBI taxonomy): domain Eukaryota; kingdom Metazoa; phylum Chordata; order Ceratodontiformes; family Protopteridae; genus Protopterus; species Protopterus annectens. The sequence goes on along the minus strand of NC_056735.1, from coordinate 1,788,818,075 downwards.
AGAATAGTACTAAACACAACCCTAAAATATTTTAGATATGTGTTAAAGAAATCTTACATCCCGGCCAAACATTCAACCCAAACCACTCTCCCAAAAACTCACCACTTGAATATGCAATACAGCTCAACTCCTATTCTAAAGATAGTATAGCATCTTGAACCAAAGATTCTTCAGCATCGAATACCAACCCTGCCCAACAGCCACATATCACCACATCCACTTTCACCTTCAAATCTGTGCCCCCATCCTATATAAAACTACTCTTAAACAAACTTAAACTGTGCTTATCTTCAGCTTTTGACCTTCAAGCGAATACCTAAAAATAGCAGCCAATAGCACTGTCTGTCCTGTCACGATCCTTATAAATAGGTCATTCCAGGAATCCCACATTCCCTCTCACTGGATAAAGTCACACATTATCCCTTTACACAAAGGAGGAAGTTTAACAGACATTAATAACTTTAGACCTATAGCAATCTTATCTCCCCTCACTTAAATACCAGAAAAATGTATTCAAAAATTGCTAGACTATCTCCTGCAGGAAGAACTCTTATCCTCTACACAACATGGCTTCCATCAATCCTACAGTAGTAGCACTGCCCTTTTAACCTATATAGATACTGTCAATAAAGCTAGAGATAATGGCAAATTAGTCTCTTCCTTACTTCTAGACTTGTCAAAAGCCTTTTACATAGTTTGTCACAGCAAACTTCTACTTCAGATCTCCTCACTAGGTCTCTCTCAGCCCACCCTTCTGTGGTTCAAAAGCTACCTGTCCAATTGGTATCAGTCAGTAAAATGGCACTCTATGCCCTCTCCTTACCTCACAATCACCACTGGTGTACCAAAAGGCCCTATCTTTGGTCCCTTCCTTTTTAATATTCTCAACAACAACCCTGTATACTTCCACTCAACAGGCTATCCTGATATAATACAGAGATGATTCCACTCTCATTTGCACATCTAACAACGTGGTACACCTCCAAAAATCACTCCAAAAGCTTTAATAGCCACTGAAACATGGCTTCATAACTCACAACCCATGCTCAATCCAAAATTTTCCCCAAATCCCTTTCTTATGAAAAAACAAAATTTAAAGTCCTCTCTCTTGATAATATAACCATTGAAGTCACTTCTCATAGGAAACTATTAGGGGTGATAGTGGATGATATTCTTACATTTTGCCTGCATATACAAAATTGTATAAGAAAAAATCATCAAAAACTAGGGGTGCTTTACAGAGTCCAAACCTTTCTCAACTATGTAACTAAAACTACACTTGCCACTAATCTTCTCCCCGCTCTTCTTTATGGCAGTCCCATCCTTACTAACCTCCAGGCTTCACAAAAATTAAAACTTGAATAAAGCTATAACAAAGTTCCTAAATTTGCAGCACATACCCCTTTCAGAATCCGCCACTGTATAGCACTAAAAAGCCTAAACTGGTTAGAACTGCCACATCAATTAAAATATTCATAACTTCTTGCCACCTATAAAATTATTCAGCATCCATCTGCCTGTCTAGCACTAAAAAAACATTCTACACAACTATGTTCCTGGTCAGTTATTGTGAATCAGTGACTATAAACTCCTATCTACAAACATAGTAAATCTGCTGGGCATTGTCTGTATTCATACAAGGTTGTTTAAGCCTGGAACTCCTTACCTGTATCCAACAGGTCTAAACCCTCCCACCTATCAAAACCACTCTGAAAGATTTCCTAGCTAACATCTGGCTCTGCTCTTGCTCAAAACCTGGATAAACTATATCCCCAAATGTAAATGAGTACCTTTTTATTCCTTATACCCCCTTACTCTCCCTTCTTCACTTACTTCCTTTCTGCTGTCTAATTTTCTTCCCTGACTTTCTCTCTAAATGTACTTAGCTTACCCCATATTGCAATTCCTATTTGTATTACACTGACTTACCTTTAATTTCTCTACAAACTGTCTCAAATTACTCTAAATATAAAATTATTGTTATATACCTTGTATCAATTCTAACCAATGTTTTTATATTGTCTATTTTGTTACAATTATTTAAACTGCAGATGGTTTTGTTTTCCTTTTGAAAATTGTAAAATTATTGTTCTTAAAAATGTTTTGTAATAATCTGGAGCTTTTCTCCCCAGGCCTCTGCTGAAAATGGGCTTCAACCCAGTCAAACTTTCCCGGTAATCAAATGTCAATAAATAAATAAATAATGTATCAGCTCATTATTATTTTTATATCCTAGTCAATGTGACATATTGTTTGTGTCTGTGTCAAGTCCTTCTGTAATTTGTTAAATACATACTCAGCATGTTTGATCAGTCACAAACTTAATACAATTCACAACATGCAGTTTGCTGAAAAAAAGTTTTTGTTTTTCTTAATTACTATTACTGAAATGATTGCACGGGTGCCTGTGATTCTTTTCCATATTTCCACATTGTTACATGTGTGTACACTGACATAGCCAACAGCAGCATTGTTTGCTTCATGCATATAAAGCAATAAAATACTTAGGTTCATAGGTTCATAGGTAGGTACTAGGCTATCGGCCCAAGGGCATACGTAATCCTAGCCAGCAAGGTTCCATAGCTTACGCCACCCAAGAAAGTTATTTTCCTGTGCCACTGTCCAGCAGAGACACAGAAGTGATCCCTGGGGTGTATTTCCTATTTCCCATCCACTTATCAAGATTTTTCTTGAAGAGTGCTAATGAAGAACTTTGCTTGACATAGATGGGTAGCTTGTTCCATAGTATAGGAAGTCTCTGGGACAGGAATCTATCCCTCCAGTGTGTCCTGTTTATTGTGGTGACAAGGTTTAGGTCCCTAGAGCGTGTAGCTTGGAGGGATTGGGATTTGTTTAGGTGTAGCATGTCCAACAGCTCTGGGTTTGACATAGCTTTATATGTTAGGCAGAGATCACCTTGGAGTAGGCGATATGCTACAGAGTAAAGCTGGAGTTTTTTGAGGTGGTCAGTGTAGGGCATTTGTTTGAGGCCAGTAATACTCTTTGTGAGGTACTTCTGTGGCCTTTCCAGCTGCTGCAGATGTCTTGTGAGGTGCATTCCAAAAGGGGCTTTGTACTCTGTAATGGGTCTAATGAGTGACAAGTAGAGGGGAACAATGACCTCTTTTTTCCTGGATGAGAACCCTTTTATGATGAGGTGTGCCCTGTAGAAGGACTTCCTGACTACTGTGGCGATGTGACTATCAAAGGAGAGACTACTGTCCACCTGGGTCCCAAGGTCTCTTATCACGCATTCAGTGTTAAGTAGATTGCTGCCTATGTGGTAGTTCATGGGTACAGAGTTTTTACCAAAGGGAATGACACTGCACTTTTTGGCATTGAGCTTGAGGCCATGGCTCTGACACCAGGCATCTGTCTCAGTGAGGCTCTTCTGTAGGATGTCCACATCATTTGGGGACTTGACTATGGCTCCGAGTTTGCAGTCATCTGTGAACTTCGTTAGCCAGAGGCCTTCTGTGTTAGCCTGTACTTCAGAGAAGTACATACCAAACAGGAGAGGTCCCAGGCTGGAACCCTGTGGTACTCCACTTGTCACTGCTTTGAGGTCAGATTTGGAGTCTGCAACTTTTACAGTGTGGGTTCTGTCAGTGAGCCAGTTGGCAACCCATCTTGTGACATAGGGATTTATACCTAGTTTAGTGAGTTTAGCTATAATTCCAGAATGGGGGATAGTGTCGAAAGCCTTGGCAAGGTCAAAATAGGCTGTGTGAACCACCTTACCCTCATCCACGGCTTTGGTGACTGCCTCAAAGAAGTCGATCAGGTTCAGGAGGCATGATCTGCCTTTCACAAACCCGAACTGGGTGGGATCCAGAGTTTGGAGGTTACCAATGTCTTTGTTTATGAGTTCCATGATGATACGTTCCATGACCTTGCAGACCAGGCTCTTCAGGCTAATAGGTTGATAGTTCCCAGGATCAGTGGTGGCTCCCCCTTTGTGGAGTGGGATAATTGTTGCTGTGTGCCATTCAGTGGGCACAAAGCCTGATGCGAGGCTATTATTGAACATGGTGCTTAAGTGGGGAGCCAGTTCATTCTGAAGTTCCTGTAAAATGCAGCCTGGGATGTTGTCCAATCCCATGGATGCTGTGATTTTGGCTTTAGAGAGTGCAGCTTTTACCTGTGTAGTTGTGATTACAGGGACTCTGCATTCTTCCTGTATAGATATGGGAACTTTAGGGGGTGAGAGGGTGGTAAAGTTAGCACTAAACCTATCTGCCAGGATGTTGGCAATATCAGTTGGTTCTGTAATTTTCATGCCTTTGTGCTGTAACTCAGAGCAGATCTGGGTGTTGCCATCTAGATTCTTGACATAGCTATAGAATGCTTTGTGGTTGTCCTTGGATTTAGTGGCAATTTTGTTTTCGTAGCTAGTTTTGGAGGATCTAATAAGGGATCTCAGCTTCTTACTGAGGCTGACCAGGGAGCTCCTCCACTGATGGGATTTTACTCTCTTTTGCAACAGTTTCTTCCTTCTGTTGTACAGTTTGTTTATGGCAGGGGGCCACCAGATTGGCTTCCTTTTTTTGGAGGATAGCATCTTGGTTCTGACAATTCTTTGACCTGTATGCATGTTATGACATCAGTCATGTGGCTGTCATTAATAAGCTTTGATCAGTCCTATACTATACTATACTTTACAATAGTAGGGTAATTCCATACACCTGTCGCACAGACGTAGCTAGGCATTCTTAATATAAGCATGTGAGTAACACAAATATTACTGAGCATGCTACAAAACTGTATATAAATAGGTAAGATTTTTTTTTTTATTTCCAAAGACATTGACAGTAGTTACAGACTTAAATCTGTTGCATTATCTTTCAGTTATCACATTTACCCTGATTGGTATTTTAGTTTTTTTTTTTTTTTTTATAAAGCCCCCTGAAAATTATTGCTTCTTTATACCATCTTCCTGATTTCACTAATAAAGTCAAGTAGATTTATAATGAATATCTGTTCACATACTTTGACTTTGAAGTTGACCCTTTTACTTTATGTGTTATTTTCAAATCTGATTTGAAACAAACTATTTACTTGGGTGTATAATCATTGAATTTTTAGAGTATATAGCTCTATTGGTTCCCTTGGATTTATTTAATTCCTCACTACTTTACAATGACATTGATTGTGCTTTTCTTATTGAAAAAAAAAACACATTCATTTGGAATAAATACTTGATTATGAAGTAAACATTATTAATGAAGGAAATAAATAAACTTAATGTATTACTTCATTTCCCTAACAGAGTAAGCATTATAGCTAAAAGAACTAAAATTAATAATATGGCAAAAATGGCACCACATTTTTTGGATGAATAATTATAATACAGCTGTTTCTGCAATGGCAATGTTGAATATTTTTAAAAACATTTGCATGTTAGCAATTCCAATCTGATAAGTGTATCTGAGGCAGAATTAAAATTAAGTCACCTGATAGTTCTCAGGAACATTGTTCACTAAAAAAGTTTTTTTCACTGAAATTAATGAAAGCAACAAGAGTCTGAAACTAGAAAAGCTTGCAAAATCAATGGTCTGTCTTCTTAAATCATATAAGTACTTATCTTGGAAGCTAACATTTTACTAAATGAAGTCTTTAACTTGTCATTAAATTCACTTGCTTACACCTTTCTGCCTTTTGGAAAGATGCTTTAACCTCCATGATTACAAAACATAAAACTCCTAATTAATCCAATAATTATCAAAATTTCTTCATTAAATTCTAAAAGCAAAGTATGCTTGAAACTATGGGCTTGAAAACGTGTAAATACATACATGCATACCTTTATACACCCTTATTAATAGGCTTTTGTTCTTATAAAGACAACTATAAAATATGATGCATTCTGAAAACATTAGTAAACCTTATCTGGTTTTATTTCCTTAGATATTGAAAAGGTTATAAATAAACTGTGGTGGCCGTTTTTGTCTTTGGAAAAAATGTTGAATTTGTGTGGAACATTTATTAGTATACCTAACAAATGATATAATAATATTTACTGATTATAAAGAGCTGGACCACTTACTTCACAGAAGATACTGCTAAATGTTAAACTAGATAGGGATGTCATCATTTATCTGTTTTATTTTAGCAATAAAGCATTTTTCTTATTTGACAAGGAATATTTCCCTAACTATTCATGCAGGTGGTGTTCTAATTTCCATCCCAAATCATCACCTTTTATATTTTCTGAGCTTTTGGCATCTGTATACACACTCGAGGTTAAATTGCTTGAGTGCTAGAAGCATGCAGAAAAAAAAAAACAAGCAACATAATGTGGAATGTTCTTTTTCATAGGAACTCATTGCCAGTATGGTTTCTAAATGTGTGCCAGAAATGACTCACTTATTTAAAGAGTTTTCTCCCTTCTTTGAGATGGTGCAACCAAGGAGTTTATATATATAACTCTTGGGGGTAGACTTTTCTCCTACATTGGTGGGTGCATTAGAATAGACCCTGGAAAATGTAGATAAAATGATTTTTCCCCTTTTTGACATTTGGACATTTTCTTCTTCCATTCAGGACATAGGCTTTCCTGAAGTCAGCATTTCATATTTGAATCTATTAAGTTATCTATCTCTTTCCCCTAATATTAAGATAAATTTAGAAGTGCCTTATGCCCTTTTGATAAACAATGCCTTAAAAAATACTGGTTCTCATTCTGTAATAGAAGATGTTTATTAAGTTAAATTAATTAAGCATTTTGTTTCCGTCAGTGTTCAGCTATTTCTATAGCACTTCATCATAATTCATTTCTAACAAATATTACTGATAGTATTTTTGTATCTGAAATGTTAAATAGCTCAAATAATCAGAAAATTAGTACAATTAAAATTGATTTAATTCCTAAGATTACTTGCTTTTATAAAAAGTGAAATTTTCCCTTCTAATTTTTGGTATAAAATTATATAAGGAAAAAAAATGGTGGTATCCATCTAAGAAAGATTATCAACACCTACTTCTTTTTTACACATAATACAGCTGGATGATTGTAATCCTTTGCTGGAGATTATGAACTAAATATTTGTACCACTGGCCATGAATATGCCACTATTGTAGACACTGATAATTTTTTTCTGAGTAGTATATTTAGGCAAATATAATTAGATCCTTTGAACACTATATCCATATTAAATAAGTCCTTTTATCCATTATTGGTTACATTGATATGTACTCAAGAAGACAAAACAAATATATTTAAACACTCTAAGATTTGAGGAAACAAAGTTTTTTCTATTAAGAAAATTTATGATTTCAAGAAATGATCCTTTAAATGTAACAAGAAATCATGTTAGAATTTCCAACAATAAAACATTATTTTTCTGGTTGGAAATTGTTTAAAATTATTTAAAAATAATTCTGTATTTCTTTTTTACCAAAATGAAATACCTGTCTAGTTTGCAAGATTTTGATTCTTTTTTTTTCTGTTAAACAG